>NC_085136.1:332257833-332493957 GCF_035046485.1 Aedes albopictus | reverse complement strand
TCACTTGGATTCTTCTAATTTGCCGCTAGCGGGATTCGAACCTAGACCCTCCACAAAAATGTGTATGAGCGCGCACTATAACCACTCGACCACACAAGCTGCTCGAGAGAGGATAGAAATTTTATACATAAAAGCTACAGCCGGTGACGACGGGACTACGGGAAGGCGAACAAAGAGCAGAAAGCAAACCAGTCAACTTTTCATTGCAGATGATAATCGATTCTCGACGCTGCGGAACGAGCGAAAACACATTCTCGGGAGAAACCCGGGTCTGAATTTATAGCACGTCTTTTTTCGCCGATAATGCGTGTGGGAGAGTTTTCTACTATCGTGATCGTGATCGATAATTTCATTCCCTGCTTATATCATCGGTTATCTCTCGGATGATCTTTCGGTGCATTTCGGTAAAGTACGACGAGGACTAGCATATAGGACAATAAGGGTATTCACTAAACAGTTTAAATGGCTGCGTAAGCCATGATTTTCTGCTATTTGAAATGTTTCATGAAATTATTAAAGATTGCCTTGGTGATCGCGACGTTTAATCAGAATAATCTTTAATAAGCGGTTTGCGCTGTTAAGTGAATCCCCCTAATATAAACAGCCAAAAATTAATTACCGGCCAAGTTATTAACCGAAGAGAGAAGAGACGACCCAGCCAAGGGCTGAAAGCAAGGTTGCGACCTGTGAAGGCAACTCTCCACGCGGTGAATGTAAATTACATTCACGCTGTGGAGAGTTGCCTTCACAGCTCGTTCACGACTTTGGTATGCGTGAGCGACCCCAATGTTATTCGGCAAACTTTCAGATAAAACTACAAGGTTAAATTCATCCATACATTGTTTTTCGATAGCATGCTTCTGAACTGAGATAATAGCAAATGAATGTAAATGTTTGCAAATGAATAATCGCAACCTTGGCTAAAAGTATCTACAATAAAGACAACTCAATCAACCAACTAGAAAATCAATACAGGCCAAACATGTCTAAAGGTCCTATCTGCAGAAGAGAGGCTCTCCTCTGGTTTCACTCTCTTTCGTTAATATCTCAGCTGTTAATTTGTATTATGATTGTCTCCTTGCATTGAACGATCGTCTGAAGTATAAAGAACCCATTAAAAAAAAAGTCAAAGAGAAATCTATGATCACAGACAAACAGACGTAACTCTTAGAGGAAATTCATCAAAAACTTTTGCCCGGTATCATTTTCATGAGCACACTGCCACCTGTTGGTAGAACCGCGCGCGACTCTGTCGGCCATGATGAATTTCGATTTGACGTTTTGCTGGCACGCACACTACTACACAAATTGCCTGTAAATTTCGTTTGCATCATTCAGCAACGTGTGCACTGGCAAACGTCAAAGCGATCAAACACTAGCGCATCTGGTGGAACGATTGCGCAAATCAAATGAAATTTTAATTGATCGTTAAATGCATGTGCCAAGTCGTTTTGAAGAGTGTTACGTCTGTTTGTCTGTGCTATGATGTTATACTGACACACATGTGATACAGGAATCACTGTACAATTGCGCTTGAAATGTGTGAAAATTCTCTCAGTTCAAGTCAGTCTTGTTAGAATTTTCTTGACACTGCGTACCGTTGTACAGGAATCACACTGGTATCACATGTCTGTCCGGGGTATTATTTACATTCGCCTTTATTTAAACTCAATCTAGAATTTTTTTGTCTTGCAAGGCGCACCATATTTCGGCCAGATATTTTCGCTTAGTGAAGGAAAAGACCGAACCCGCGCGAAATGTCACTTTCAAAGGCAAAACTGTCAAAGGCATCGCAGCGCAGAAAAAGACAAGCAAGAAGAGAAGCTGCTGCAAGTTCGCGAGAGGTGGTTATGCGTTTTGTTGCATTATCATTCAAAAAAAGCAATTAGAAAAAAGTGTCCGATCGGAATTTGTGACCCGTGGATAGTTCCTGCAACCGAACCGATTCCTGCCAGGTAAGGAGGTCCTGAAATAGTTTGCCATCCAGCTAGTTTAACACTCTTTTCTATAAGCCCCTGCCTAGAATGTTCTCCAGCGGAGGAAACCTGTCGGCGATAGTGACAACGGCGGTTCTGCTGCTGATAACCTTCGGCGTCCGGGAAAGTACCCAACAGCAGTACGATGCAAACGATTACATGAAACGGGAGCACTCCCTGTTCAAACCGTACCAGGGTAAGTAAGCTGCGAGCTGTCGTCGATCCGGTTGCTTGGCACCGAGTGAAAGTTGTCTCTCGAATCTGGTTTGCGATGACGATTTGTTTGTCTTCTGGGTTTTATTTTAGGCTCGGGGATGACCATTCCGTACTGGGACTTTTTCGGATCGACCTTTGTAACCAATAGCTATATCCGGCTGACGCCGGATCTGCAGTCCAAGAGTGGGGCCATCTGGAATCAAGTGGTGAGTTGGGGTGATATTCAGACAACAGAGGGAGAGTGTTCGTTTTGAACAAGTAGGCGACGAGAGGAAGACACGTCATTAATGATGATGTTTTTGCGTAAGAACAAACTTTTGATGAGTCAATCGGAACTCAGTAGGCATTGTTGGGATTTATCGATTATGTGATTACTGGGTTAACTCCATACTTATAATATGTGGAATGGTTAAATTCATTCTTAGGATATTCACACATACAAAAAAAAAATACTCAGCGTATACATTTGAACGTTGCATTGCAATCGTTATCACTTGAAGTAATGTTACATAGTTGTTCCATTAAGTCAACAACTTTGATTACTCAAAAGACAACAAAAATCAAATTTACTTGCTGTACCTATGACCCTGATATTTGCAATGAAGTCGGTAGATTGGAGAAATTGCCAAGGGATGCTACCGATAATAAAAGCAAGCCATGCTTTAAAATGTTCAATTAGATTTTTTAGATTTCGGATAAAAGAGACACAAAACAGACGACAATGAATACGTGGAGTTTATTCTTTGTCCCAACTTGTAAAGATAATGACATGATCACGAAAATGTTTGTTGGTTGATGCTGGCTCTTTAACAGCTTTGCATTGTTTACCGACTCGAAGCCACCCCTCGAAATGCGGTGCTTGCAAATCTCCAAAAGCACGGTGTACGATCTTTGTCCTATTCTGTTCAAGTTGTGACAAACCTATGTCGCTTTGGGTGGATTGTCGCAACCAATGTAGATTGCGACATTATTGTTGCGCGATGGTTGACATTTAATTCTGTGTTCGTAATAGGATAGATGTTATCATTGGGTGTCGTCCATTACGCCATGCACAGGGTGTCCACTACCTGAAAAAAAAAACCCTAGAAAACCGGGAATCCTCAGGGAATTTTATTTTACAGGGACAAACCTGGAATACTTTAACACACAGGGAAAGTTTGTCTCGATAAAAAATAAAACATAATTGGGTCGTAAGAATAAATAGCTGTAAACTATTTGTAGATCTACTTAGGAAGAAGCTGTTCATAAACCACGTAAACCAAAATTTGATCATCTCACACCACCCCCTCCCCCCTCGTAGACTTTTGTCCATACACAAATTTTAAAATTTATATGGAGCTTAGACCACACCCCCTCTCCCTTTTCTACGTGGATTACGAACGGTACCGTAGAAGTGAAGTCCACAGAGTTTACTTCATTGTATTGGTATGAATAGAAAAGTTATCGAATATGTAGTGTTTACTTTTGTGTTTACTTATTTAGAACATCAACTCTGGCGTTCGATTTGAATAGGTCGTAAGTTTGTTGTGATTTCTAAGCAGATTCGACCGACTCAAATCGAACGACAGAACTTTTACTACATACATGTTTGTAATAGAAATCGTCAAAACATTTTTTGTTCGTAATTCTGAAGTTTCTTACTGGAAACTTTTAGGTCAGTGAAGATGATAAAGATTCCTCCGAAAAAGATTCCTTCGAAAAGCAAGTTAAATCAAGAATAAATCTGGATAACCATGCTTGAGGAACAAGAAGCTCCTAAATCTAGCAGATGTTTCCGACAATTCAGATAAGATGCTGAAAAGTTCACGAGGACGTGGATAAATCTGAAAGTCCATCCATCCAGAAATTCATTGTATCTCATGTAGTCCCTTGATTTCTTTCAGAGCTTTTTTCAAGCTTTTCCTCGTAGTTGTTTACAAGATTTCGTGCAGTGATCATTTTCAGATTTTCTTCTTAATGTCCCAGAGCTCTTCCCGGAAACCATAGAGGAATCTATGCCATAATTCTGAACGCTCGTTTTGGCATTTCTTTAATAGTTGCTCCCGAACTTCTGACAGGGAGAGTTTTCTTCGGAATGTCTGTTGAGAAAACTTACGAAGTTCTTTGTAAGAAATTCTCGGAGAGATATCGGAAGGAATTCAAATGAAAGTTTGAAAGAAACACGAAAAGATCTTTGGAAGCCAAGAATCTTGAGAGAAACTGTTGGAAAGCTATCCCAAAAAACCACTAAAAGAAATTTCTTAAGCATCTTTGGATAAATTTCGAAAGGTTCTCCAGGAGAAATGCTACGAGACACTCTGGAAGCATATTGAGAAAACATATGGTAGAAATCCCGGGAGGTACTCCTGCTGAGACCCTGTGAAAAAGTTCTGCAGAAGTCCTGGGAACTCTTGTACAAATTCCAGGAACAACTCTAAAATATCTCAAAATATATCGGAAAGGACAATTTATTAATGGGAGCAAATACTTCTGGATGGGAAAACTGGAGAGTGCCAGAAAAAGAACTCCGACAAATCTCTAGAAAAAAAAACTTTGATAAACTCAAGGTATTCCTCGAGGGAAGAATTCTGCGCGAAACTGCGAAAGAATCCAAACAAGGAATTGTGGTAGAAATCTAAGGAGTTATCCCGGAAGTAATTCAAGGAAGAGTCATAGATAGGATTTCGAGAGAAATCCTTCAAGAAATTTTTGAACGAATTTTGGATAGTTTTCGAAACAAATCTCTACCTGGAAAGCTCAGAGAATTTTGTCTCATGAGTGGATACCTTGAATTCGTCCTTATACGCTGTCCATAAACTACGTAGACTCGTTTAGGTCATCTCAAAATCTCCTCCAACTATTCCCCTCCCTTTGTAGACTGCGTAGTTTATGTCATAGATTACAAATACCTACATTATGTTACTTCGCTTTTCTACTCAATGATCAATTGTAGCCCTGTACTTCCATCAACTGGGAAATGCACGTAAACTTCAAAGTTCACGGTAAAGGCAAGGATCTTTTCGGCGATGGCTTCGCCATTTGGTATGCAAAGGACCGACTGCAGACGGGGCCGGTATTTGGCAGTCGAGACAATTTCCTAGGGTTGGCCATCATCCTGGACACGTATAGCAATCACAATGGACCACACAATGTAAGGACGGTAGATTGTCGGATATCGAGCGAGGTTTATTATTTGTACTTTGTTTTAGCATCAACATCCGTATATTAGTGCGATGGTGAACAACGGAAGTCTGTCGTACGATCACGACCGAGATGGAACTCATACGCAGCTGGCGGGATGCGAAGCCAAGTTCCGTAATGTGGACTACGATACGCTCATTAGTATCAGATATGAGAACGATGTTCTGACAGGTACGACTTGACGATACCATCACTTGAAGATGAATGTACGGTTGCTTTTTTTCCCTCAGTGTCCACCGACTTGGAGAACAAGAATACCTGGAAGCAGTGCTTCCAGGTGACCGGCGTAAAGCTGCCCACCGGATACTTTTTCGGCGTGTCGGCCACGACCGGCGATCTGTCGGACAATCACGATCTGCTGGCCATGAAATTCTACGAACTGGAAGCCCCTTCCCTGCACGCAGAAGACCGCAGCCGTATCATCCCGTCGGCGGAAACGTTCGACGCCCCGCGGGAACACAAGGACGACCCCAAACAGGGCGGTATGTCCAACGTGAAGATCTTCTTCCTCATCCTGCTGGTGATGCTGATCGTGGTGGTGCTGGTCGTCATCGGAATCATGTTCTACCAGAAGCACCAGGAAAACTCCCGGAAGCGGTTCTACTGAGTGAGACCAGAGCCCAGAAGGAGAGAAGCACAGCAGCGAAGAGTCACCGAGGGAACAGCTTTAAAATACCAAAATTTCTACTGGTTTGTGTGCGGCGGTGGTGGTCGCTTCTGGCCGCGATGGGGAATTTCCGGACTTGGGTTATGAGAAAGGGTAGAAGTTAGGCTGCGTAGTAGTAGAGTTAGGGAGCACACAACTGGATTCGGGGGTTTCGATAAACATATGGCCGAGATTCCAACAGTTTCGTAATTTATATATCCAGATGCAAGGCAGAATTTTCTAAAATCGTTCTACATTGACAAAGTTGGTAAAGTTTTACCAACACAACGTTAAAAAATTGTTGGATTTCCAGCCATTTGTTTATTAAGTACGACGATAAAATAAGTGTGTATAGTAATAAATTGAACGAGTGCATTTTTTAACTAGGCAAACTATAGCTAAAAACTGACAAGCAAGGAGATGATTTCATCAAAACGTAAGAGTGCGGCTGGTGTCTGTTGAAGGACTACCCCGTTTGTCATAATTGATTTCCAATTAGCAAGTCATAATTAAAAACCAATACATCGTCGTCGTTTCTATGTCCTTCCAATAGCCCACATTAAAGTGTATAAAATGGAACGAGCTCACCAATATCATTCGATATATTTTCGAACAGTATCATGAGATATTCATGCGTAACTTGTCTGCTATGCCAAATGGAGCAGACCTTCTCGGACACAACAGAAAAAAACAGGTCAGGACCAAGAACAGCTTTCCCGTTCCGGAGCAGACAACTTCACTCTCTTGAGACGTACCTATCTACCTACCTAAACAAACCTAGCTAAAGTAATGTTAAGTCGTCGAACCTAGTCGAAGTATGACTGGAACAAATGGAGTGCGCGAAAGAATCGTCGAATAGTAATTAAATTGTAATATATGTAATAACAAACTGATACAAACGCAGCACCCTGGTGATTTAGGTTTTACAACAAACTACAACTCTCGGTCCGAGATGTTTTCTTCCCTTTAAAGATTTTTCTTTTATTTGTGATACTGTATATGTATGACGCTCGAGACGATCGTATACATGATGATTCAGCACGTGTCAGGAAAGGCAAACTAGTTTATAAGAGACAACCTTGGCGACAGAATGCGAATATCGATTAATCTCCTGATTGAACTTCTTGGGGAACACTAGGTTTGAATTTTCGGTTATCCTAAGCGCAGAAAGTTTCGTCGCTCCGCGATCATGTTAGGTTAATAAAAATCTCTAAATTAAAAAATACCCACTGCATTCACATTCATTGGATGAACATTCCCTGTGATGACAGCTCGTTGGTTGATATGCCTGTTTCTGGTTCTTGTAAGAGACGATCATCAACGAATTTAAGTTTATCCTGCGGAGCGGATGATCCTTGACATGATGCAGGAGAACAACATGCAGACTTATTACCTCTGTTCATTATTTTGAAGCAACACAGAATTGAATAAGAAATAAACTTCCGCGGATAATTTCAAATCATGGTTTTCCAGTGAATCTAATGAGACCTGTGCAACGTTGAATGGATAAAAAACCGGGTGTTCGGATCGTGTGCAAAACGATTTTAGAAGAATTTCTTGGATAGTAAATGGCCGTAGATCGGTTTTCTACTGTTCAAAGAAAAAAACAACTTGACTTGACAAGAGACAATTTTATTCAAATTTAATATTATCCTATGGTTGCTTTGATTCTTTCTCGCTATCTAGATCATCTTCGCCAACACTCCTCTTCGACGGAAGAATCCTAGCTGCGATCCGGAATCTTGACTGCTTGACACAAGGAAGAGGCGTCGTCATCATGTCTGCAATCATTTCGGTTATTGGAAGGTATTGTGGACTGGTGATTCCTAGCTGCTTCAACTGACGTGCGTAATGGAACCTTGTATCCACGTGTTTAGAACGCCGTTCACTGAAATTAGATTCCAGTTGCTTGATGGCGCTCTGGTTGTCTTCGTGAACTGTAACAGGTAGCTGGGTCTGGATTCCAAGATCGTCGAATAGGCGTAGAATCCAGGATAACTCCTTGCAGCTTTCCGTTATCGCAACGTATTCGGCTTCCGAACTGCTTAAGCTGACACAATCTTGCTTCCTGGAACACCATCCGATCATGCCGCCTACGTACCGGATCAGATAGCCCGTGGTCGATTTCCGATCCTTCGTGTCGCCGGCCCAGTCAGCATCTACGAATACCTCCAGTTGAGCAGGATACCCTGTGATGGGCAACTAGTTTTTCGTCCAAGAATTGAAACTGCTGCTACACCATCAGGGCGAGTGCACATGGCCACGTACAACAACCCACCAATTAAGCTGGCAAACTGGTGGTTATTGGGCAGCGGTGTCTCCTCCTTTGGATGTAGATGGCCGGGATCTAACGGGATGCTGGACGGTTTCGCATCTTCCTGACCAAACCTGGCCAATAGCTTCCGGATATAGCTCTTCTGGTTCAGCGCAACGTGTTCCTCCGATCGCGTGATTTGAATACCGAGGAAGAACTTGATGTCCCCGAGAGATGTCACCGTGAAATGTCGGTTTAGCTGCTTGATGATGTCCTCGTATTCGCGTTCAGTCTCACACACTACAACGAAATCATCAACGTAGACAGCAATGTAGGCCAGCTTACCTTTGCTCCTCCTGACGTAGAGACAACTGTCGTTCTTCGATGGCTCGAAACCCATACGTTTGAGTACGTCGTCCAATCTGTGGTTCCACATACGAGTGGCTTGTTTTAGCCTGTACAACCCCTTTCGCAGCCGACACACTAGGCTCTCTTCATGAGGCAGTCGCATGTAAACGGTTTCTTCCAGGTCTCCGGTCAGATAAGCTGTCTTGACATCAGCATGCTTGATCAGAAGATTTCGTCGGCATGCAACGGAGAAAAGGGTCCGGAACGTCACTTGTTTCACCACTGACTGGAGCAAAAACATCGTCATAGTCGACTCCATATTTTTGTGTATAGCCTTGGGCGACTAGACGCGCCTTGTATCGGGTTACCTGTCCACTTTCGTCCGCTTCTTTCTTGAAAATCCAGCGGCATCCGATGGCTTTTTTGCCGGCTGGCAATGTAGTTAGCTTCCACACGTTGTGATCGTCCATTGATTGCAATTCTTCCTTCATTGCGTGCTTCCACATATCCGCTTCTGAACTATTTACTGCCTCTTGGTAGGTACGAGATTAATCGTCATTGTGGCGCGCAACTCTTCCGTCTGCTACACCGTAGCGTTGAGGTGGAATACTCCTGTTCATCTTGGATGATCGCCTCGGTGTGCGACCGCACCCTCGTCGTAGATTGATTCCGTTTCTTGTTGAGAGACTTGATCCACCGTATCCGCATCTTCGTATTGTCGTCGCGGTTGAAACCCGAAGTTTCCCCACACCCGACAATCGAATTTTCTCAAAATCCGTACGTGAAAGCTAACGTCGGACGTAGTGCGCTGGACAGCGGACCTGGCCCTCTATCCAGCGCACTGTGCCCGACGTACGTCCGACACACGGTTTAGGAGAAACATTGATTTTCGCGTGTCAAAAATTCCGATTTTCAACTGCACGAACAATATAGGCTGGCATCCGAATCGTCCTCGAATCCTGGGAAATCTTCTTCACTGTCGCTACCGGCTGCGTCGTTCCTGGCTTCGATTGCCGGTTCAGGCTGACCAGCTGTTCCACGTTGTTCCGTCTCGGTTCGCTGGACATCGAAAAATGATGGGCGAAAATGACGTACCTTCATCCTTCACAGAGAGCGTTATTCGCCGATGGTATGAAACGAGCATCTCGGCTAATCGTCACCTTGTTCGTCTTCATATCGATGAACCGCCATGCTTTGTGTTGCAGCGAATAGCCGACAAAGTTCAGCTTTTCAGTCTTGGATTCGAGCTTCGTTCGTTTGACATCAGGGATGAAAACATATGCTGCTGTTCCGAAAATTTGCAATTTCGAGACGTCTGGATTCACTCCGTACCAAATTTCGTAAGGAGTCAGTGCGACCGCCTTCGTTGGCAGCAAATTTTGAAGAAAATTGACTGTGCTAATCGCTTCACCCCTGCAACGGTTGGACATATCTGCCTCCAGCAGCAAACACCTGGTCATCTCGAACAGCGAGCGGTTCTTCCTTTCCGTAATACCATTTTGTTGCAGTGAATATGCTGCTGTAAATTGCTGTCGAATGCCTTTACTCTTTAGGAATGCCACCAGATTGGAGCAGTGTTTGGACGAAAAAGTGATCAGTGAACCACTCGGCAGTTTTTCTTCCCTTCTGTTGGTTCTGTTTCAATTACCAAGCGGTGTATGTTCTCTCGTCGAGTCGCATGTTTCACGAAGGAACACAAAGAGGATACTCCGATATAAACAAGCTGCGGCGATGAGCGGGTATCGCTAAGAGCACCTTTAACGGTGCGCTTCTATACCCCGTTTGGCAGCCCTCCATCATTGCAGCAAACTTTACCGGTCGCTGCTGGATGCGCTCGCAAAATAGTAGCGCTATGGGTGGGTGACCAAATATAGTAGCGGGACAGTTGCGCTGCTAAAAATTCTATGGGAATATGACAGCCCTCCCGATACGAATCAGGGTGACTAATCTGATTGCTACCGGTGTGAAAAAGGGTGGTTAAGTCAAAATGGTAGCGCTGCGTGGGTTGCTCGAATAGTAGCCGCCGTTAATGTTGCTCTAAGTGTAACACTTACCGATGATCGCTCATCGTTGGCTTGGGGCAACTGTGAATAATCGTTATTTTCATAAGTGTTTAATGCGTTTTCGCTTTAAAAACGTGAAATACTATTTAATTTAACTGTATTCATGACGTTGCAGGTTGTGTAGTCACAATAAAAAAAGAATTATGGCAATAAAATATTCTTACCGAATGCATCGCTTTCATTAGCGTCATCGAGCATCTTCTCTCTTGATTGCGCTCTCGTTTCGAACCGGGCAAGAGAATGAACAGCATTTCGGGGAGCGTTCCCGAGCATGTTGGTTCATGAAATGTTACATTCGCGAATATATCACTTGCTGAGCATGGACCATTCAGTGGTTCGCGATAAAAATCCACACACTGGATTGGAGCCACGGTATTCTCCTCCTTGGTCGGACCTCAGCACTTTCGGCGGTCTGCCGAATTGCGTCTTCATTTTCTGCACGTAGTCCTGGATTGCATCGAACGTTTCAGATTTCTTCCGTAACAGGTACACCGTGGTATACCGCCTGTGGTCATCGACGAGTGTCAGGAAATACCGACGACCACCCGGTATTACGGTTCGCATTGGCCCACACACATCACTGTGGACCAGATCCATCGCAGCTTTCGTTTTCTTTTCTGCCTGCTTCGGGAAAGGAAACCGTGTCATCTTTCCTTGCACCAACCGCATCTCTTGATGTTGATGCCCGTGGCGAGATGACGGCTTTCCAGCTCTTGGATGGCCGTGACGTCCCGATGACCAAGCTTGCGATGCCAGTCACGCAAGCAACTCTTCGCCTTGCACGGCTCGATCACAGCACCCACGCGCTCCACCATTTGCAGATGATAGAGACCATTATAACGCCTTGCCACAGCAGCAATCCTTTCACCACTGGCAATCGTACATCCGTCTTCATTGAACTTCACGTTAGCGCCTTTCTGGACAAGCTTTCCTACCGATACAAGGTTCATGTCCAGGTCCGGGACGAACAGCACTCCGGTCAGCTCCACCTGCTTCTCTTCACCATCGCGTCCGTAGCATTGGATTCGGCAGTTGCCGACGACACCTTTCACTGAAGCTGTCTTTCCGTCAGCAACCGTCACAAAGCTTGGCGTTAACGACTCATGCAAAATATTTCGTTTTACCAAATCGAATTTGATAGTTTTAAGCGATTTATGTTAGGTACGATATTTCCCATACAAGTCACCCTCCAAAAGTTGCATGCAAGTTTTCATACTAACATAAAATGCTTAAATATATCAAATTTGATTAGGTAAAACGAAGTATTTTGCATGAGTCGCTAATTTAGATGTTAATTGACCAGCTAACCTTTTGACTGATTAAAAAAAAAATGTTCCCATGCTTAATAACTTGCAGTCAAAAATGCCCAAAATCGCATATTTTGCCCTATAAATTGAGGTATAGCTCAAAATTGTGACGTGTTGGAGCAAATCTGAGCCCGGATTCAGATTCAGCGGCCCAAAATCCTTCGGAGACACATAAGTTTGCTCTTGAGACAAAAAAAATGTTGCGCTGTGCTATCGAAGCTAGCTGTGAAATTTGCATTGATCATTTATCCACAGAGAAACAAACGTAACGCTTAGAACAAATTGTATTAAAAATCACCGTCACGAAATCGTAATCGCCGAATGCCAATCATGTCGTGTTTGGGCAAGCCACCACTAGATGGTGGTAGTGAGCAAATGTCAAACAGGAGCAAAATCGATGCCAGAGCCGCGACTGGTCAATTGACCAACTACCGAATATTTGAGTCAACCGTTAAAAAACTAATAGATGAGAAGCGAGTAGAGTGTGATGTCTGTTTCTCTGTGGTTTATCCATCCACGTGCGCGAGCAATTGGCTTCCTTAGCGGCGTGCCAAGTCTTCTCTTACCTTCTAAATTGGTTGTTTTGGACTCCCAGAAGCTACGTTCAAAATTTGAGCCTTATGCGACGCTTGGAGTGCTTGAAGTTTGTATGGGAAAACGTGGCCAAATGTATGCAAAAATCTCAAGTTTTCGATTTTTGCCGCTAGGTGGCGCTGTAAATGCTTGAATAAAAACTGATAAAAAAAACTCTTGGTATTATTGTACGTGAGAGGCCAAACATTATGGTTGTTGCAGCAGTTCATGTAAAGGAATAGGGCCTGTTATATATCCCGTGTTGTGGGTCAATTGTTATGATCCTAGATGGCGATACGCTACGGAAATCATCAAAGATCGCTTTGCCTATAGGATAAGGGGATGAGCATACATCAGAAGAACATGGAGGCATTTTGATCATTTCAGCTTTTCATTGAACTAAAAAGAAGCTTGCAAAGACAGATGTTCCTAGGTATCTCATTAGATCAACTTTGTTCCAAACAGAAGCACTGCGGAAACTAAACAAGCAGTTCGCACGAAGATCACAAAGCACAAAAATCGACAGATTAAATCCACGAAATGCGCGTAGTTGTGACATCCCACGAAGCGCTCTTGCCACTGATACGATATGGTAGTAACGTTCTGACTCTTCAGTATTTTATCACTATCGAAAAAAAATCTGATTACCATCGGTAGAAGCTCGAGTAATCGCTGCTGCCGTCAGAGGAAAAAAAAAAACTCCACCGTTGTTATCGCACACGTTTCCATGTGCTGCGCCGTCCATCCGTATAGTAGGGTACTTAGAGCAGCGTTGTAATATGGATTGTCACGGCAAAAATATTTACTCTCGCGCCGTCAGTCCGTTCGGAGCTGTTTGTGAAAGCGAAAGTCATTTACTAGTGTTCCTGCCGCCATTCTCTCTAGTCCCAGGATCAGGATGCCCGTGGATCTATACTGCCACATCGTGGCCCCGTTCTGCCGTTCCGTGATCCTGCTGGCCGACGCACTGGAAGTCGAGCTGAACTTCATCGAAGTGAACGTGCTGAAGAAGGAACAATTCAAACCGGAATTCCTCGCGGTGAGTTTTAAGGCTCAAATGAGAATCCCATATTATCCAAAACTGAAAAAGCACTTTTCTCCAGAATGACAAAAAAGCGAACCAAACCCTCGTGTCCGATTGTCATAATTGACTAAATCAACAATCGGACGTTCTTATTTTCTTTGCTTTGTGGATCGTTTTGAGAAAAAGTGCTTTTTTAGTTCTGGAACATTTGCCTTTCTCAATTGAGCCTTAAGTTTTGCGCGATCAAGCGACTGCTGATCGTAGCGTGCCGTATGTCTGGCGATGGTGACGCGTGCTAGACTTGGGTGATGAGTCACGATCGGGTTGCTGTGATTGTTTGGATTGCTGAGTCTCTCTCAGCGAGCGTGCATGTAAATGATGTGTGTATTGCTTTTGATGTCTCGCAGATCAACCCCCAGCACTGTATTCCGACGCTGGTTGATGGTGAAGTCGTAGTATGGGAATCGAACGCAATACTGATGTACCTGGCGGAGAAGTACGGCAAGGAAGGCAAACGATATTATCCAACAGACATCGGAGAACGCGCCAAAGTGAACCGTTTGCTGTTCTTCCAATTGGGAACGTTGCATCGAGCATTGTCCACGTATTACTATCCGATCTTAGCAGGAATCGGTGAGGGAAAACCAGAAGACTTTCGAAAGATCCAGGACGCTGTTTGTGTGTTGAACAAACTGCTGGACGGAAACAAGTGGCTAGCGGGAGAAGAACTGACCATTGCAGACTTCAGTGTGGTAATCAGCGTTGCGTCCCTCGAAGGAGTGATAAAGTTCGATTTGACAGTGTACAAAAACGTGTATCGTTGGTATCAGCAGTGCAAGAAAGAGTTCGGAAAGTTCGAGGAACTCACACAAGAAGCCAATGAAAAATCCCAAGAAATGATTGCAGCCGTGCGGCAGTACAAACTGGAAGAAATAAATTCAGCTAAAGAACCATGCTGCAGTGCTTCTGGAGGCAAAACGCCACCACCAAAGCCACCCTGTCCAGACTCGTCTTGACCACAGAAAATTTGCGTACGTGATTTATTTGTATGTACAATAGTGTGCAGAAAGAAATTCCCTCCGGGTACCTAAATATAAGGAAGATTGAAGCCATGTGAGCGAGCGGTCGCGCTAGCAAAACGTTTATCAGCTGAGGTGTCGTTATCAGGGGCCTACTGCGATCCAGTTCGTCGCTCGTCATTTTGCACCGTCATCGCAGGCTGTTTATCAACCTATAGCTAGGCGGCGTATGCTATGTTTAGCTTACTCCGATGCTTTGCAAGCCCCACGGACGGTACAGCGCTTTCCGAGAATCAAAGGTATATTTACATTTAACGGTTATTTTATTTGTTGCAAATTTTAAAGTGGATATTTTGATGGATCCATTTGTTTGAGGAGTATTTTAAATCCACTTCACATTTTCCTAGCTTACATGCCTTTTTATTTTTTTTTATTTTTTATTTTATTTTCCATGAATATTACTTTAACTTTTAAGCCTTCAGTACACGCTTTGCCAAGTGTGAAAACTTTTCCGCACACATAATCAAACAGGCCAACAGTGGGCTCAACATTGACAAAACATCGGAAATGTCAAGCATATGCTTTGCTGTTGGTTGATGCGTGCGGAAAAGTTTGCACACTTGGCAAAGCGTGTACTGAAGGCTTTACAATGTTTATTAGAAAATAAACCGTGGTTGAAAATATCTTTAAATTCAGCATCCATGAATTTTAATTAGACACACAAATACTCACATGTTGTAATACATTTTTTATGCTTCTCTCAGTTATTTTTGATTGAATCGTGAATGGCGTTTAATGCAATTTGGCCCCCGTGCGGTTTTGGCGTAGAAATGGTTGTTGTTGTTTGTCATGCAATTTTCAGGGGTTTCTGGAACTCTTCGTCCATATGTCTGATAAGCACGAATCATATCCAATGCGGCATGCTTTTCGTGTGGTTTTCGTGTAGAATGCAGCTTTATTTATTAGTTCCAGGCAACTGTTTAGGTCTCTCTCTCTCTTGTTGGCGTAACGTCCTCACTGGGACAAAGCCTGCTTCTCAGCTTAGTGTTCTATGAGCATTTCCACAGTTTTTAACTGAGAGCTTCCTCTGCCAGTATATCGTGTATATCGTGTGGCAGGCACGAAGATACTCTGTGCCCAAGGAAGTCAAGGAAATTTCCTTTACGAAAAGATCCTGGACCGACCGGGAATCGAACCCGTCACCCTCAGCATGGTCATGCTGAATACCCGTGCGTTTACCGCCTCGGCTATATGGGCAACTGTTTAGGTATTTACCCAGTATTTCCTCTTGGCATTTCTTCTGTATATTGTCCGTGAAAGATTTCTCAATCTTTTAGAATCATTGGATTCTTCCAGGATCTCGATGATTTCTCTAAGTAGTCTTTTTCAGAAATTCTTCCAGGGATTTCACCCCGATTCATTCAATTGAGGGTACCTCTAAGAACTATTTTCAGTAGGGCTGTTGTCTAGTAGTGATTACCTTTACTCTCCCTTGACGAATTTCGCACCAACTCGTCTTCGGGGCTGGCAGCACCCCCTCAGAATGTTATGGAATTTTGTAGGTTTCAAGACTTTACCTTTTCAAGCAACTTTGCGTATTTTGTTTTTTCAAAATTAACCTAGACTAACATTTAAAAAGAGTCAAAGTTCTTTAACTGTTTTTTTTTTTCACAAAAAATAACTCGAATATGATAAGATGTATAAAAAAGTGATGTATGGGTGACATTTAGAGAATTGTCCAAGCTTTCATGAAAAAATATTTTAAAAATTCTAAATACATTTTTACACGCTAAAAAATATATTTTTAAAATTAAAAGTCAATTTACAGAAAATGCCCACTTTTTTATGTTTCGAAATTTTTTTCCAAGAAAGTCAATATTGTTGCCTAACTTTCCTCCATACATCACAAGATGGGCACTTTTAAGGAAAAAACAGTTTTTCTAACAAAAACTTTTTCATGTTAGTTTTTTTTAGCGTGTTGCGCATTAGCCGTTTTTTTACAAAAAATATAACTCGAATATGATAAGTTGTACAAAAAAGTGATGTATGGGGGACTTTTAGGGAATTGTCCAAGCTTTCAAGAAAACATATTTAAAAAATATAAAAAAATGTTTTACACGCTAAAAAATATCTTTTCAAAATTAAAAGTCAATTTACAGAAAAAGCCCACTTTTTTATGTTTTGATTTTTTTTCCCAAGAAAGACAATATAGTTGCCTAACTTTCCTTCATACATCACAAGATGGGCACTTTTAAGGAAAAAAAAATTTTCTAAAAAAAACTTTTTCATGTTATTTTTTTTTTGCGTGTTGTGCATTAACTCGTACAGTAATGTATCCAGAATCCTAATGACAATCCATTAAAACTTAATGGGCTCAACTACTTTTTTAATATCTTTACGTGCTTGACATTGAAAACGTGCTTGATATTGGAAAGGGCTCAAGACAAATTTGCTTTTAGGGTTTTATATCAATGAAAACGCTTGTGTATTGATGAAATATGTACATATGTATATGTGTATTCAATTATTTTCTTTTCTACAATATATACATCCTTCTTTTATACATTCTATTGTAACGTTTTTTGAATATTAGATCTTAAGTCTATCTGAAACAAAGTAAACTTTTTTGGATTATCTTTTGAATTCGAAAACTTTTTCGCTTCAATTTGATTTTCAGAAATTGGCACAAATGAATGAAATTTTTGTGTACCAGGTATTGTTTTTACGTGACTGTATGTGTATAGTTCTTCAAGTTCATCCGTCATTTTTGCATATTGTTCATTTGAAATAAAGCTAAAATTCAATTTTGTTATATGTGTATCTGGCTGTTTAACTGCCCAGTCATACAGTTCTCGAGGAGTTGTGATTGTGTTTCCATAATCTCGAGCAAGACTTGCTCGTTTTGCCATTCGCTTGAGAGTACCTCCAACAGCGTCACATGGACCTTTGCCATGTGAAGTTGCGAAGAAGTGCCATTCTGCTTCCAATCCATAATTGGACCGAAAACTGCACAAACTGGCAAATTTTTTTTTGTTCTTATAATGAGCTGCTGCTCCATCTGACATGAAAGTAATTTTTGAGAAATCAATCGATTGTTTAATGAAATCCAGCAGATTTGATATAAATAACTGAACTGCTGTTGTATCGTGTGTAAGTACTTCAGATATTATTATAAAGCTCAAGTTTTCCAACTTATTTTCTTTTCTGTAGTACACTTCAAAGGGGTGAATGGTAGCTTGAGAATTATTCCAATGGTAACCTTGAGCTGAATTTTGAATGATAAATGAATAATTTTCTGAAAAGTCACAAATTGTTAATTCTTCACCCTGTTTAAGAGATTCTTTTTTATCCCGCAAAAATGAGGATTGTTCTTTATAAATGAAATCATGAGTTATAAGCTTATCAACTTTTTCTACAAAATACGTAACAAACTCGTCTATAGTCTTAGTAATAGTTTCCAAATTGCATCGATCAGTGGTTAGCCATTGTTGAAATAAAACCGATTCTTTATCATTCGCTTCTAATAATGATGTTAGTTCACTGGTTCTAGGCACACAATAATACAATTTCAGCAAGCAGAATGCTGTTTTAAGCATTCAGATATCAAAACATGCTGAGAAACAGGTTCTATTCCAGTTGGGATGTAACGCCAAGAAAAAGAAGGCACCCAATCAAACAAAGTTGTAATGCCCATTGAGTGTTATTAAATGGGTATAAGGATTCTTGATACATCCTGTACGAGTTAATGCGCAACACGCTAAAAAAATAACATGAAAAAGTTTTTGTTAGAAAAACTTTTTTTCCTTAAAAGTGCCCATCTTGTGATGTATGGAGGAAAGTTAGGCAACAATATTGACTTTCTTGGAAAAAAATTTCAAAACATAAAAAAGTGGGCATTTTCTGTAAATTGACTTTTAATTTTAAAAATATATTTTTTAACGTGTAAAAATGTATTTTGAATTTTTAAAATATTTTTTCATGAAAGCTTGGACAATTCTCTAAAAGTCCCCCATACAACACTTTTCTATAGGTCTTGTCATTTTTGAGTTACATCGATTTTAAAAAATTCTTCGAAAAGAAGCTAGGCCCTCTTCAAATGTTACTCTTGAAAATTTTCGAAAATTTAAGTATGCAAAGTTGCTTATAAAAACCTAGTCTTTATGCCCACCAAGTTTCATTCGATTCTGAGAGGGTGTTGCCAACCACTGGTCGAGTTGGCGCGAAATTCGTCCCTTGATTCTTATGAATGTTGGCAGATTCGGGACAGTGGGAACCTTCCAGACCGGAATAAAACGGGTACAAACACGAGCTACTGTGAAAACGACTTAGATTTATTGATCGCAAAAGTACACTAAAAAAGTGGTTTTTTTTCTTCTCTTTGGCAGTGCTGCCGAAATAGACGGTGAAGCATCGCAAATGCAGGGACGTACTCAGGTTCCCAACAATGAAAAAGTTATAGAATTTTTCTCCAAGATCCACCGTATTTTTTTGGAAGATCCGCAACTGGGGATTCTTCTCGAAGCTTTAACGGAAATTCATTTTGAAGTTCCACTAGAAATCTCTATAGCAGTTGAATTGAAAATTTCTCTATATATTTCACCGAGGACTTATATTGGTTTCCTTTTTGTAGCAGTTCCACCAAGAATTTCTTTAGGGATGAGGGATAATTTCTACATAACAAAAGTGGAATTCCATAGCCAGAACGAAGGAAAAAGTTGTTGTCTCCGAAGTTCAAGTGAAGTTCACTTTTGGTACAGTTAATATTTATCCGAACTTTGAGTAGTAAGTTCGAAACAAGTTTGGAACGGAACATTACGAGTTGTTGTTAAATGCCCATTTGAGCTATATTTGAACCTTAGAGGCATGCAAGAGTTCAACATAAGTTCGGTTAAATTTTGATTGAACTCTGCTCTTAATTTCAAAGTAAGTTCTTTCCGAACCTCTTTTGGACTTAAACATTCAACCAACCCCCGACAACTCATTTTCAAAATGCTGGCATTTCGTCAATTTTCATCCGATTTTTTCCAAAGTCGCCCTCAATCGGTCATAAATTGGTGCAAGTTTATTACACAAAAGTGGCCATGTAATATATGTAACCAATCCGGAGATATTCCTGATAGTACTGGGGTCAGGGAGTGGGGGAGAAGTCTGTCTTGCCAAATGACTAAAAGTGATTATTTCGTGTGTTATTGTGTTTGACAGGCCCCCGCCGAGTGTTCCGGAGCGGGCATGTTACATACTAAAGTCATTTTTTTCTGTCCCATGCTCTCGAAATCATAAAGATTGATACGTCGCACGGCACGTTTTGGTTGCAAACCATAAATGTCTCCGATGACATCCCCGTGGAACCTGTGGTAGATGTTCCGGGGTGGCCATATTAGTTGATACAGACTTCAGTCTATCGTTTCTGACTCAGTTTTTCGAAATCATGAAGATTGATATGTCGCACGGCATGTTTAGGTTGAAAACCAGAAGAGTCCCCAATGAGGCCCCGTGGAACCTGTCACAGGGATCCGGATGGGTCAATTTATTCAAATTTTGTTATTGCAGTTGTGTTTCACTGCTCGGAACAAAAAATTTGCGGAAAATCGATGTTCAAAACACAATACCACACGAAATAATCACTTTTAGTAATTTTGGCAACCCCCTGACCCCAGCACAACCCGGAATATCCCCGGATTAGTTCCATATATTGCATGGCCACTTCAGTATAATAAACTAGCATCAATTTATGATTGATTGAGGGCGACTCCAAAAAAAAATCGGATGAAAATTGACGAAATGCCAGAATTTTGAAAATGAGTTGTCGGTGGTCGGGTACGTGAAGGTTAATGTCGTTTTGAGGAGAAGTCAAAAGCTTGTACATGTTCTTCCAAGTTCAAGTTCCAGTTCGGAATTGAACCAAACTTCTGAGTTCGTTCTTCATGCGGAATCCAAACTTTTGGTTGCTTGGGATTCCTGATGGAATTCCTAGAGGAACTTTCGATGGTACTCCGAAGCATGTACGCAGCTTGTAAGTTTAACATAAATACAACTTCTGTAAAAATTTCTAGAGAAAACTACTGTAGATATACTAGATGAATTTCCAGTGAATCTCTTAGAGGCAGTCCTGGGAATAACCGGCGCAACTCATAGAGAAACTTCATAAACTCTCAGAGGAATTCCCGGAGAAACTTCGAGAGAAATTCATTGTAGAACCCCTCTATATGAATTTTCAGTTAAACTCGCAGAGAAAACTTCATAAACTCCCAAATGATCTCTTGGAGAAACTCTTGAAAAACTTCTAGAGAAATTTACTAGATGGAAATAAACTAAAGTAATTCCCAGGGTAACACCTAGAGGATAATCGGTGGAACTTCTAGAGGAACTCAATAGAGGAAACTCCATAATCTCTCAGAGAAATTTCCGAAATTGTATTGTATATTGTAGAACCCCTAGTCAAATTCCCAGTGAAAGTCCTACAGGAATAACCGGTGGAATTCCTAGGAGAGCACCTCAGAAGAAACTCCTTGAACTTCCATAGGAAATCTCGGAGGAACTCCTGTAAAAATTTTTAGAGAAATTAACTGTAGAACTTTTAGATGAATTCCCAGTGTAACTTCTAAAGAAAAAAAAAAACAGTGGAGCTCCTAGAGGAACTTCCGGTGGAACTCTTGGAAGAATTCCCATTGAACCTCATAGAGAAATAGTCAGCGAAACTCCTATACTCCTAGAAGTATTCCCAGTGAAAATTATTTGAATGCCTAGAAGAACTCAAGCAGGAATTCCTAGATGAACTTCTAAAGGAATTTACTATAGAACTCCTAGAACTACAACAGAACTCCAAACTCCCTAGAGGAACTCCTGGTGGAGCCTCTAGAAGAATTCTCAGTTGAACTTTGAGATGAATTCCTAATGGAATTCCTAAAGGAAATTCCAACGAAGCTCCTAGAGAAATTCCCAGTGAACTACTTTAGAAATACCCAAGAAGGCTCCTGAAAGAAATCCCAGGGGAAAACTAAAGATAGTTCAAGTGGAATTCGAACAGAAATTTCTGGTGGAATTCCTAGAGCAAGTCCTGGTGAATCTTTTTCGGATTATTTTTAGAAACCCCTGAAAAATTACCTGAAAGAATTTCTGTTGAAAAATCTTGTATTCTCTGGAAAATTAATTTTTAAATTCTAGAAGTTTTTGAAATCCATGACATTTTTATGGTGAAATCCAGTAGGCAACCGAGAAAAAAAACTGGTGAAAGGATAAGTTTCAGGTGGATATGCCGATACTCCTAGAAGAATTCCTGAATGAACTGCTAGATGAATTTCTAAACAGACTTCTGGATAAATTCCAGAATAACTCCTGAATAAGGAAATCCTGTGCCAGCTTCTGAAGGAATTCCTTAAGAAACTCCCAGATAAACTGGAGGAACTCTTTAAAGGAATTTCTGAAGTAACTCCTGGAAGAATATCTACTAGAACTCTGGACACGCATCCATTAATTACTGAAGGATTTTTTAGAAAATTTTCTGAAGGAATTTTTGCAGAATCTTTTGGATTCATTATTCAACTCACTACATGGCGACCGTTACATAGGATAAGATAAAAAAAATCACGATCTTGAAACTTTGAGTATGGTACCACAACCGCAAAATATTGTATGAGTTTTAAATAGAATTCCTCTATCAGTTTCTCCACATATTCTCTAGGGGATCTAGTGGAAATTCTTCTAAGAATTCCACTGGGAACTTTTCTAGAAGTTTCACCAGGAATTTCTCTAGAAAAGGCACACGGTATTGCTTTTCACTGGGGCTTCCTCCTACAGTTCCACCAGGAATTTCTTCAGGGGTACATCTGGAAATTCGTCTAGGAATTTCACTCCAGCTTCTCTGCAAGTTCCACCCATGGTTCCACCGTAAACTTTTTTAGAATTTTAACCGGAAATTCTCCAACAGAATCTCTGCAGGAGTTTCTCTGTGAATACATTTAGCACACAGACGCAGCACAGATATCTTATTCTTTCTTCCAAGGGAACCTCCGAAAATTTCTTTAGAACTTCCACCGAGAATTTCTGTAGGGTATTCCATCGAAAATGGGTCACGTTCAGTGTAGTACTAGATTTGCAGTATTAAGCTGAATTTTAGTATGGTGAGAAGGTCAATTCTCCGTTTCTGCAATGAAATGGTACAAAAAGCGTGGGTATTATGATTCCTTACCTAATTTGATGCTGTTTGAGCAAAACTGTGGATAACTTTGTTGTTTATGTTGCAAGAAATGGTGAAAACAACAACACTGTTGCCCAAAGTTTAGCTCAAACAGCATCAAATTAGGCGAGGAATTATAATACCCACGCTTTTTGCACCATTTCATTGCAGAAACGGAGAATTGACCTTCTCACCATACTTAAATTCAGCTCCACACTACAAATCTAGTACTTCACCGATCTGTGCTATTCTCCCTGCTCCGCAGGGAATTCTTCTGGGACTACCAACGAATATTTTTCTAGTAATTCGGAAACTCTCGAGGATTTCCTCCAGGAACTCTTCTAGGAGCTTCACCGAGAATTCCTGTAGATATTTCTCAGAGAATCTCTGAATGAGTTATACCGGTAATCCCTCCGCAAATGCTCGTTGTAGGTTCACCTGGAATTCCTCTAGGACTTCTACAGGAACCATCCTATGAGTGCCACCGAATTCTTCTAGGGAATCTCTCAAGCAGGAATTGCTCCGGCTGGCCTTCCTACTGAATTTCGTTCAGTAGTTTCTCTTAAAATTTCTACAGGAGATCGTCTGGAAATCCCATCAAGAGTTCAGCTGGAAACTTTTTTATAATCTCAGCAAATTTCGAAACCCTACACCATCACATTTTGAATGGGTAATACAAGGTGTGCCGAATCAGCTAGTCAAACTATAAATATCGTGAACCACAAGTTCGGAGTCATCGCTCAACACTTTTCTTCCATTTGAGTAACACATTTTGATTTTTAGGTAACAACACCCCGGCCTTTCGAACAGGTAAATTGAAAACACAATCGCACGTCCGTTCTTATCTTATCACGTAAACCTCCCGCTCCGGTATCATTTATTTCAATTAATACATCACCCACAAAATCTATTGCTCCTCGGCAGCCGCTGGTTTCTTGGCCGCATCGAAGAACGGCTTCATTTCCTGAGCCCCTTGAACGCAAACCTCATCGAGACCGGACACTTCCTCACTGAGTTGGGCATACCACCGTTCAATATTCGGATACTTCGAAAAGTCAATCCCCGCTGCCTCCTTCATGGTGGTAACCGAAGCCAACACACAGAAGTCCGCCACGGTCAGCTTATCGCCGGCAACGTACGCCCCCTGTCCGAGGTAGATCTCCAGGAACTCGAACGCCTCTTCCAACTTTTTGAACAGTTCTTCGTTGAACGATTGGTTCTGGAAAATGGCCGGATAGTAGTACTCGGCGAATCGCGCATACAACGTGCCCATGTCGAAGTACAGCCGCTGATTCACGACGGCCCGCTTTTTCGGGTCACGCGGGTAGAACTTATCGTTCTTGCCGTATTTCTCGCACAGGTAGATCAAAATGGCACGCGACTCCCACAGGACGAAGTCGTTGTCCACCAGCGTCGGGATTACGTGTTGCGGGTTGAGCTATCGCGAGAAATCAAAGATCACTAGATTTGTTACCACTCGTTCACGGCGCGTCGTCACTCACCTTCAGGAACTCCGGCTTCATGTGTTCGGCTTTCATCAGATCCAAGTAGACCAGGTTGAGGTGTAGATTCATGGCCTTCGCCAGTAGGCGAACGGATTGGCACGGTGCCGAAAGCGGCATATGGTACAGGTTCAGGGCCATCTTTAGTTGCTAGTTTCCGCTAGAATGTCCGCTTGCGAATCCAATCACTACCCGACTGAGACGATGCCGGTTGGCAGAGCATAGCCACTCGGCTGGGGCCGAGTAAGCGAATGTGCGATAAGATTACGAATATATTCGTTTCAAAACCGGTCTGGTCTGGGGGTAAATTATGATACATTGGTTAGCGCTTTATGGTTTTGAACGTAACGTGAAGATGGGTTGATGACGGACGGGTGTAGAGCGATTGCATTTATTGCTTTGGATTTTGTTTCATCATCGCTGGGAGACATCGAGCGAATTATATTTGATTAGCGTCGATTAGGACTACCAATTTGGAGATAGTGCGTTCTTCGTTGGGCAGAAGATTCTGAAGCATTACGGTTGAATTTAATATTCACTTATATATTTAGGAGATAGAAAGGCTAGACTCTGCTGCAGGGTTCCGTGCTGCAGCATTACCGCCCGTGTTGTATTCTTTCCTTCCAAAATCGCTCTGCACTCTTAGGGTCTTTTCGAAGACCCGTTCCAGGTACCCGATTGTGCTCTCGGTTGCGTCATTAATCACTGCTTTTACTGTACTCCAACAGTCCTTCAGTAGGGCCACATTGAGCTCATCCTCGTCTGGCAACACTGTCTCGAGATTCTATGTGTATAAGAGCTGTTTGCAGTTCACAAGGAATTTCTCAGCCTATCTTGATGCATGGGAAATTCCGTGCCTGAATCTCTCAAGAAACCGTTTTTTCTTCGATCGCAGTACGTAGTTGCGAAGAAATGACAGATCAAATGGCAGTCACCGTAGAAAGTTTCTGCCAGAAATCGCTCAAGAAGTTTCTTGAGCAATTCCTTTCGAACACGAAACTACGCTATACTGAGACGACATCCACGGTCGCTTCAGTCGGTCAAGGCTGTATCGAGACGGTCGCCGGTACCGTATAATGTTGATGACGGAAAGTTTTGGGCATGATTAGAGTCGATGTTAGCGCCACCCAGGCCCGGATTAAGCATTGTGGGGGCCCGGGGCCCGAGCGGATGTGGAGGCCCCTTGGAGGGATGACCAAAAATGTTTTTCCTTATTTTCGAACAGTACTTGAGAAATATGAAAAATAAAGCTAATCTTAGCAAGCAAAAAAGGTTGTTGTGGGGGCCCGGGGCCCGGGCCCCCCGGCCCCCCCTTAGATCCGGCCCTGGCGCCACCATAGGTCCCGACGCCGAAAATGCGTCGAAGAAGGGCCGTCCGTCAATCAGAACGTGAATGATTTGGGTTTCCGTCTGCTGTGGTGACCTCCAGGTCAGAGAGGCTGTGTTGCAAGAAGGTGTTACGTATGGCCTTCATCATGTTTTTGTAGGCGGCGAAATCGATGAGATGTAGGCCATTGGCACTGAGCAGGTAGCAATATCTGTTAGTGTTTCCGGATTGGGTAGGCTGACCAGATTTGTCCCGTTTAAATACGGGACATATTATGGAAACTCAACAAAAAGAAAGTCAATGTTCAAAAACAAAACAGAATATTGTTAGTAATGGTATTTTAGCTGGAAAGAACGAATAATTTAATCATAAACATAAACGATTTTCCAGTGGCGAATACTTCAAAATTAAATTGTCCCGTTAAATACGGGGCGGCTGGTTAGTCTAGGATTGGACGAAAACCTCGCCTGTTTCATTTGTCGTTTGCAACAGGTTATGGGCCCAGGAACACCCTGTTGGTGAGTCTGGATCGAGATGCGGTACCATCCAAGAGGCGATGAAGGGATCAATACCGATCCTTGAGGGACCTGCGCTGTGAATTGAAGGAATCGAGGCGATGGGTGCTGGCTGATCGGTAGACGCAGGAGTTGAATGGTGGAAGGTACTCGGTGTCGGATTAAGCTTGGAACCAGAAGGGGCTTGGTAGCAAAGGTAGCTTGGTAGTGAGAGCAAAGGTGCTAGTAGGAGCTCGGCGGGCTTTAGATGGTGACCAGGTAGAGTTCGGAACGCGTCGGATATGAGTGTGTGAAGAGAAGAAGTGTTGGAGAGTCGGTACTCCTTTGGTCCACATCACATAGCTTATGGAAAGTATGAAACAGTTGATAGGTAATTGATGTTGACATTCGGTGAGGTATCAAGATGCGATGAGGCCGGGTGCCAATAGTCGTCAAAGACCAAAAGGCGGTGAGGGGACCAACACTCATATATTGAGGGACGCTGAGAGCTGAAATGATCGAGGCGATACGGTGCTGGCTGATCGGTGGACGCAGGAGCTAAATGGCGCGTACTTCCCGGAAAACCATTGTACACAGTTGAGTATAGTCTTTCCTTGGGACTCGGACGTCGGTCAACCGTCCTTAACATGGAATCAGACGCTGTTACGAGCCACTCCTCTTAGAGAACTGACGTTCAGATTTAAAGAATTAACCTACCCACGCAGTGTGATAGTCTGTTCATTTCGAAGTTAGGACCTGAGCACAGTTTCCAGATCAAGAGTTAGAGAAGTGTCACTCTATTCGAAGTTGCTGAAGGAGCCGGATACGCTGTCTGGCTTTTGGTGGTATTGTGCAAGTTTCAGGAGTGAGAAGTCTGTTTCTGTGAAAAGGCTCCGAACGATTCCGAAGTCGACTGTGTACGTGATAGCCGCAACGGCCTTTGGATCAACGAGTTCGCCAAAACCTTAAACGCGAAGGAGTTTGCGAGACAGTTCTACAGACCACTACGTCGGCGATTACTTCGACAGCGTTGACATGATCCTCCTCCTGAGCGAGCTCCTGAGGTGGATTTAAGCTCCGTAAGTAGATCGCGATTGCTGAGAAGCTTATGGAGGCGATACGGTTCAGCGATGATAAAGAATACGGATCCGAGCGAAAACTGGGAATCGTGGGAAACCCGTCTATTGGCGAACTCTTTTTCTCCACATATCTGAGAGACGATCCGGCAAGAAACTGTGGAGTTTGGTATTTCACTGGGATGGAATCACCCCTCACGCGCAGCACACACAACTTACCCAGGCTGACGTTGGAAGTGGCAAGAGTGAACGCGGTTGGGTGACGCCTGGAGTTGTTGCAACGCAAGCAGGGATGCTGCTTGGCAGTTCGCATCACATTCAAATGCGCTATATGGCCTGCTGTGATCAATCTCTTTACCACAGCTTTATGCAGTACATCTTATATCTCACAGGAACTTCCGAACAAAATGATCATGTTACGGCGTTATAACTTTGTCAACCCGTTAGGATGTTCACGTTCTACGGGAAACTCCTAATCCAGGACCATTGCCGTACCGGATGCAAGTAGAACCAGGAGTTCATCGAAGAGTGCACGAAAAAGTAGATTAACTGGATCCGAAAGCTTCTGGAAGTCACAAAAGTCTGCGGAGTTTCGATGCGATTCACCTAAATCTTCATTTAGGTAGAATCCATTTAGGAATCATCTATTTAGGTCCATCCATTTAGGTAACGTCATCTAAACGGAATTTGTTCAGAGCAGTTGGAGTACCAAAGATTACGGATAAAGTTGGTTTGCGAGGAAAAAAAAGCAGAGTTAAGCGTATTTAAAGGTTAAAAGAACTCCTTGGAATTTAGGCCGTCTGTTCTACAAGCGTAATCAGTGACCTTTTGGAATATTATGGATGCCATTTATACTTGCAAAGCCTCATGCAACTATGTGTTGTCAAGTGGAGAGCTCATTATCTGTTTGAGGAACTCTAAAAACTGCTTTGAGTGTAGGCAGGGATCAACCAACGTAATTTTTTGTCTCTAAGAGTGTGAGGATTTAATGAAATACATTCAGATCCGACTATTGCGTCCTTTATTCTGTCATACTGTACAAACTTGGTACAAACTAAATCTATCATAGCCTACTACAAGAGCTTTATGACTAAGGTTCATGCCCACACAGCCTCAGTTAACTATGATCTATCCAGTGGTCCATTGAGTAAAGATCATAGATTTTTACAGCCTCATGCATCTATGTTCTATCAAGTGATGGGTTCCATGCGACTATAGGAGTATGTGGTATAGGTCATCGGGTCTACAAGCGTAATCAGTGATCCATTGGAGCATTACGAATGAAATTTATGCTTGCATAGCCTCATGCAACTATGTGCTGTCAAGTGCTGTGTTTATTGTCTGTTCGAGGATATCCAAGAATTTCCTTGAGTATAGGTCATCGGATCTACTAACGTATTTGGTTGTCTGTAAGTCACACAGCCCCATATAGCTATAGTCATAACGCTTAGTAAAGCAATTTGAAGTATGGATTGTAGTGAAGCAAAGTAACTAAAGTATATAACGCTTTGCAACGACTCCTCAACCGCCATGTAACCTCCGTGAAATTCACCTGAGAGCCTCTGTAGTACACAGCTAGTCGCGTTCGGTCATTTTTGCCGGAATGTAAACTGCTGAGCGTTCAGTAATGAACTTTTAACGAAATTCTGTAAAAAAAAAACTGCCAAATTTCCGTATAGTGTTGTCATTTCTGTCAAACTCTAACTTTACCGAATTTTTCCTGTAAAAAAACGTAACGGTTGAGATTTCGGTAAAACATTACCGAAGTCGGTGATTTTTTCTTAGTATGTACCCCTTCGAAACCTCCTGCAACACTCTAATACGCATTGAAATGGCTTGAAACGCTTCAGGAGGTGAATTATCTGTAAAATTCACCTCAGAGCCACTGCAGCCCCCTTAAATCACATCTGAAACCACCTGAAACGCCGAAAATGCATTGAAACGATTTAAAACGCCTCAGGAACCCCCATGAGACCTCCATGAAATTCACCTGCGAGCCACTAAAGTCCCCTTTGACCTGCCGGAAACCTCCTCAAATGCCCAAAAAGGAATTGCAACGCTATGAAACGCCTCTGAAAGTCGCTATAAACCTACATGAAACACAATTGAGAGGGTCAGAAATACTGCCCATAATCGCATAGTTGACGTAAGCGCCACTGTAGTTTTCAACACATTTTTGAAATTTTAACAATGATTAAGGAAAGTTTATGAATTTTTTTCACGTTGATACCTAGCTAGTGCACTTTTAACTTTTACAGTTTTTGCTAACGTAAGAACTTCACGACACACACGAGACACGAAATGAGACAAGACATAACACTTATCGTTCTTACAATCGATTGTAAGAACGATAAGTTTTATGTCTTGTCTCATTTCGCGTCTCGTGTGTGCCAAGCTAGTGATTAGATCTTATGCTCTATTGAATAAAACTGGTCACAATGATGCATATCTGATAGATATTAGCTTGTGAGTGCTGACATTGTCAATGGTGGTTACGTCAACTATGCGATTATGGGCAGAATACCCCAACATGCGTTAGAATCGTCCTGAAACGCACCGCAACGCCTTGAAGCGCTTTAAAATGCCTCTAAAATCCCCCATAAAACCTCCGTGAAACTCACTTGAGAGCCTCTGAAGCTCCTTCAAACCTCCTGGAAACGATTTGAAACGCCTCTGAAACCCGCATGGTTCCTCTGTGAAACTAGCCTGAGAAACTCCGAAGCCTCCTTCTCAAACTTCCTGAAACGCTTTAAAATGACTCTGGAATCATTTCGAAGTCATCAATCAGCTCACCTTCGAGCCTATAAAGCCCCCTAAAAAGCCTCTGAAACTTCCTGAAACACCTTGAAACGTTTTGAAACGCCTCTGACACCTCCGTGAGGTTGACCTGAGAGCCTATTCAACCCACTAAAAGCCCTCTGAAATCTCTTGAAGCGCCCTGAAACACATGGAAACGACCCTTGAAAATCCTCTGACCCTCTCCCCTATACATCTGAGTCTTGAGCCGCTTCCCTTGGCATCTGCGCTTCCCATACTTCTTTGCAACCAAATTCACTTACTTAGCAAAGCATAGCATATCATGAACACTTGCACTACGTTTCTCTAAGCGGATGGTTTTAGTTCGAACATGAGCGTGCGTGTACTGGTTTGCATCGAACTGTAGAAGGAAGCGAGATGATCTGGAGATCGAGGTCGTGCCGGTCACTACAAGTGTAAGAAGCGTAGTGAACAAAATTGAATGAACGAAGCTGGTGCCGCTAAAGCGAGAGGAGTACCAGAAGGCGGGAGCGTAACTCTGGAGGTCGGCCCAAGCCGATTTCATCGCTGATGAAGTCTTCACATTGACGAGGAACAGGAAGCTGTCATACCAGCAGCAATAACAACTAGAGGATAGGAGAAGCAGCCTATATAGCTCTAGCCCATTCCTGGACGAGGGTGTACTAAAAAAGGAGGGCTCAGCAGCGCAAGGATAGTCGTTACCATTTGAACTACGGTTCCCGGTTATCCAACCGAAAAGGCATCCGGTGATTGGTATGGCGCTCGAGTACCACGTACAACCAGCATGTAGTTCATGGTAACACGGAAATCGCAGTCAACTAATTGCAGCAGTGCTTCTGCGTACAAAACCTGCTAGCGGAGATAAAGAAGATCCGGAGAGCCCGCGTCTAGTGGAAGGTGCAGAAGCACTGTCGAAGTCGCGCGTACTACTGCAGCTGTCACCGGTCAGTCATACCAGCGTGGACTACAGAAGGCAACTTACTATCACGGGTCTATCGCAGATCAGAGAAGAGGTACATTTACCTGTTCACCTGCATGACAACGAGGGCTGTTCACCTCAAAGTCACTCACAATCTGACGCCTCTAGCCTGTTTATTCATAGTCATGTCAACTGTTTCTTCGGTGTCGAATGTCTTGAGTTCCTGTTTGTTTTCACCCTTTTCATTCAGTCCCCTGTTTTCATGTTGTAACTTGTTTCGGCAACACCAACGAAACTTTCACCACCTCCATAAATAGTTTGATCTGAAAATGTATGGGTCCATAATCTGTTGGGGTTTCGAGGTTCAAGTTCATTGTAGCAACATTAGTATACAAAATTAGAACTCGTTGAGCTTTATTAAACGTCCGCATTTTAGTAATAGTAGAGCTTGATGTAGAGCTATCGATCGCTTACATTACGTTTTCAACACCTACTATTCTAACATGATATCGTGTATCGTGTAGTGACAATCCTCTCGAATGGATGTCACTTTGAGTTGATGATTTGTCAGAAAACACACTCCACGCTTCTAGTTCTTCGGTTGCGTAACTATTTTCTTCCACTCGGGGAATCCCTTCGCGATGACATCGTCGTATCCGACGAGCTCCTTCTTGCATACGTCGTACCAAGCCGCCACCTTACCGTACTTCGACCGATCATAGCTGCACAGATCCAGCACACTTACACTTACAAACAGCGCAATATCTGCGATCGTAAGGTGATCGGAGGCCGCGAAGCCGGTTTTGGTCAGGAACACTTCCAAGAATTCGAACGCTTCCTCCACCTTGGCACGATTCTCCTCCGTTCCCATAGTGCCGCTCTTCCACTGTGGCGAACAGTAGGCGATGATCCGATGGTACAGTGTCCCCAGATCGAAATCCAGCCGGTTGTGAATGAGTCCCCGCGTTTTGGCATCCCGAGGGTATAGCGGGTGATCCTGACCGTTGGTGGCGATATGTGCTTCCATCAAGTAGGCCATGATGGCGCGTGACTCGCTCAGAGCGAAGTTTTCGTCTACTGCTAGCGTGGGGATCGTGTGAGCCGGGTTGATCTAGAAGGCGGGGTTGGGATAATTAGTTTCATGGATGGATGAATAGGCAAATATGGATTAGTTACCTTCAAAAAGTCCTCTTTCTTGTGGGCTTCGGCCTTGAAATCGACGACCTGCAAATTAAAGGTGAGATCCAGCTGTCGGCCTAGTAGCAGAACAGACCAACAAGGAGGAGAAATCGGCATGTAGTACAGATCCATTGCGAGCGTGTGGTGTGCTTTAAGTTTTGAGAATCGAGGTATGGCTACTGAACGACTGTTTACAGTATGTTTTGATTTCGGGGTCTCCGTTTGTTTTATATATACCTACCTACCTACCTACCTACCTACCTACCATAATTCACGTAGATAAGATAAGACTGATCATCATGATTCGAAATATTTTGAATTTGTCATGGGGGGCTTTGATGACAACTGCCCAAATTTGGAACCAGAGTGACGAGCAAAATTAATGATGATTAATTCCATATTACGAAACTTTGTTATAATGTAATCCACAGACTGCGGACCGTCCTGGTTTGCATTTGCAACTCATTTATTTGTTGAAAAGGCGGCGGGTGATATTGGCCCATCAAGTATGATTGATTATTTGCAATTAGTGGTTTTTCACACGAGTAATCCAAGTGGTAATCAATTTATGAGTTTGTGACTATGTGCACAGTTACCAAGTGAAAGTAAAATTTCCCTGAAACATTATATCCAAAATATGTCTGGCAATCGTTGAAATTAGATTAGATAATGCTTTCGGCTAACTGAATTGCCATTCAGCGGCCTACTAGATTGGTATATAAACTGAGGCTTTTACCTTTGAACCTTCAATCAAAGTAGTCCACATTAATCCGAACTTGTGAAAATGGATCTCTACTATCACATCATCCCACCGTCAAGCCGTGCCGTCCTTGTATTGGCGAAAAGGCTGGACGTGAAGCTGAACCTGATTTCAATCGACACCCGCGATGCTAACGAAATGGCCATCTTGACAAAGGTAACAACTGGTACAGCCTAAACCTCCTTCAACCACTATCAAAACTTCCAACCCCCTTGAAGGTCAACCCCCTGCAATCGCTCCCGACCTTGATCGACGATGGGCAGATCATTGGCGAATCGCACACCGTCCTGATCCATCTGACCAGCCTGTTCGACAAGGAAGGATCGCTCTACCCTGCGGACCTCAAGATTCGCTCGGCCATCAACGAACTTCTATTCTTCGACACCAACATGTACAAGTGCTTCGTGCTGTTCGCCATGCCAACGGTCATCAAGCGCCAAGATCCGAACCAGGACATGCTGGAGAAGCTGCTCGTCTGCGTCAAAGCCCTGGACAGCTACCTACAGGATCGGATCTACGCCGCGGGCGATCACTTTACCCTGGCTGATCTGTCCCTGGCGCATACCATTTCCTCGTTGGACGTGATCAAGGTCAAGCTGAGCGACTATCCCAATGTGGAACGCTGGATGGCCAAGGTGCTGCCGGAGATGCCTCAGTTCGAGGAGCTGCAGACCCGTGCCGAGGAAGCGCTGGCTACGTTCCTGGCCAAGCAGTACGGGGCCAAGTGCATTTGACTATTGCTGGACTGAGGCGAGCTGAGGTCGAGAACTGCCGTTCAGGGATCTATTCTGTGAGTCGAGTCACGCATACTATGGTCAACGGTTATTTCAGAGTCTTTAAGCTTGCTTCGATTTCTCTAATAGATCCCTGAGAGTATGACGTTATTTATGATCATTGCCTACTACATTATTCCATAATGCACTTGATTCGCATTGATGCCAATCAATATTTGAATTAAGTCTAACGAGTTTAATAAAATTACGAGAACATGCAGCATAAACTTTATAGAAGATTAAGAGTTACATACGTCGTATAAGTCAGTGATGTTGTTGTTTGTTTGTTTATTACCAGGGATTTTAACCTTTTATGGGTCATTCATCCCGTAGTCAGTGATGTGATTTCTCATTAAATTTGAAGTTGTGTTTGGTTTCCTTTATTTTTCTATATTAACAAATCAATTCCCACTGATCAAACAAGCATCAAAGTTGGTTCTAATCGCTTGTGTTGTCTCCTCTATTTCCGCACCAATGGCTGCGACGCAATCGCCGATCCGGTCGCTGATGATCATCAGGTTGGTGCTGGCGAATTCTCCACCAGCTTTCAGTTCTGCCGTGGCCCGCATCGTTTGGTTGTCAAATGTAGCGAAGAGCTGTTGAAGAAAAAAAAGTTATTAGTGAAAAACTAAACAGCCAGGGAATTCAAGACTTTCGGCACTGCACGCCATGAAAGTACACCGATTTATGACTTGCTGGTGGCGTACCCCTCCAGGAGCTTCTTCTAGAATGCCGTAGAATTTTACACGGATTTCTCCAGGAATCCCATCCGCAGTTTTTCCAAAACTTTTTTTCCAGGACTCCTCTTGGGAGGCATTTCTTCCATTTGAATCTGTGATTCCTGAATTTTCTCCAGAGGTTCCTTTCAAGATTTCTTAAGGAATTCATTCTGGAGTTCCTCTAAAAGTTCCTTCTAAAAACCTGCCAAGTGTTCCCTTACGGGTTCCTTCCACTGTCCTTTCTAGAATTCCCTAAGGATTTACTTCTGAGATTAAACAAGGAGTTCCTTGTCGGATACTTGCAGCATTTCACCAGAGGCTTCTTCTAAGATTCCTCCAGAAGTTCTTTCCAGGGCTGCTTCAGGGATCCATTTCGGAGTTTCTTTAGGAACTGCTTCCAAAATTCTAGCAGGGATTCCTCTCAGGATTCCTTCAGAACTCCTCCAGGAATTCCTTGTGAGATTCTTTCAGCAGTTCCATCTAGGATTTCTTCAGGATTCTTTCAGGAAATACGTCCGGGATTGCCTCAAAAGCTCTCCGAAATTCTTCCGGGTACTTGGTCCGAGATTCCTCCTCCAGGAACTGCTTCCATGATTCTTTCTGAAACTCCCTCTGAGTTTTTTCGGGATCTCCTTCCAGGATTCCTTCAAAAACTTCTTTCGAGAATGCTCAAGGAACTTCTAACGGGATTCTTTCGTGAACTTCTAACGAGATTGCTCCGAGATTCTTTCAGGAACTGCTTTTCAGTATTCCTCTAAGTCTTCCTTCTGGAATTCCTGCAGATCCCTTCGGAATTCCTCCAGAAGTCCATTCTGGAATTCTCCCAGATGTTCTTGGGATGAAAGTCTTCCAGGAGATTTTTGTGGCATTCTTTATGGAATTTCTCAAGAAGTTCCTTATGAAGTTTCTACAGGAGTTCCTTGAGAAATTCCTCCAATAATTTCTTAAGGAATTCTTCCATCAGGGTTGCAAGAAAATTCCTTCTGGAGTTCCTTCCTACCTAAGTTCCTTCCGGGAATCCATTTTTTTTCAAGATTTTCCCCTGGAAACCCCAGAAAAACAATTTCCGGAGGCATTTAAAAAGAAACCAGAATGAATAGCAGAAGGAATCCAGGAGATATCCAGGAACTATTAGAGGAATGTCACATCCGCGGAAGGAATACCTGGCGGAGTTCCGAATTGAATTTCTGTAGAATTCCAGAGGGATCTCCTGGCAGAGTACCAACGGCAAGTCACAAATCAGTTCCCACGCATGCTAACTCCACGTTTTGAATTCAATGAATACCATATTTCCAAAGGCCGAATCGTAAACAACAATGCCACGAAACGTCAAAGACTTAGAAGAATTCTGTGGACCAGGATTTGAAAAATTAAATTTTTGCCTGAAGATGTTACTGGATTCGGATGGCACGTTTCAGACCTTGAAGAAGGACCCACAAAAAGCGGCGGCGACGATGCGGAAACTCGACGAGAGTGATCGGAAAACGAAGAGTTTTATTCTTGGATTCCCGGCAGATGAAGCCCGGGATAATCGCAGTGCGCAGGAGATGTGTAGTCAAGGCTGAGCGACGTTTTTGGATCTCCAGGAATATCCATGGACATCATGGCCAGGAAGTAGCTTCGAAGATCTGATAAGGCAACTCAGAGCAACCGGAGTGAATGTGGGGACCTTGTGTCATAGCTGTTCCTAGGCCTACCGGGCTCGTATTGTGGATTTAGCACCAAATTGGTGTCGGAAGTAACTTCATTGTCTTCCGCTGCCGTTTGCCGTTACGTCGGAAGTAGTGCGCTGTATAGTAAATCTAATGCTCTATTCAGTGCACTACTTCCGAGGTTATGTTTAACGCAGGAAAGGCAGCGGAAGTCAATGAAGTTACTTCCGACACCAATTTAGTGTTAAATCCATAATATGATACCCTTTTGACCGCATTGAAAATTCTCACACAGGACCTCAACCTGGATATGGTTAAGCAACAGCGACTTGCGGCAAGCAAATACGCGCCGAGCGAATGGGCGAAAGCGTCGATGACAGACCGGCGGCTTTCGCTGTTCAACAACTTAGCAAACGTGGTGACAAATTCAAGGAAAACGTAACTGTGGGATGTGTGAATATAGTTTAGTGTTATTCCCCTTGCGTGTCCGTCCCCTAGCAAGCATCAGTGACAGCCAGCACCATAAAGACGTGTTCAGTTTGAAGCTGCCTCATTGAGGAGTGGAGCTTTGGCGGAGCAAGTCGCCTTCTTCGTGTGTTTCAGGATTATGCCAAGTGATTCTATTGTAGTTTGCTAAGATGGCGGGGAACGGCTTGATCCAGTAAGTTACGCAATATTCACAGTAACATGTGTGGTCAAACCGTCCACATAAAAAAGGGCCGCAAGGAGAAAAAAGTTTATGTGGCCATGGGTAACAAAGGGGTGAAATTCATGGTGTACTTAGACCTGTGCGCCGACTATATTTTGCTCGGCGGCGGCGTGAGGGCCATTTTTGGACGGCGGCGGCGGCGTCATCGGCGTCACGCCGGTGGTAGCTTTCGGCGGCGGCGTGAATCGGCGTAGCCAAAATTTGAACATAATGTCAACATTGGCAAAGCAAAGAATAGTTCTCATTACGCTCTAGAATGTGTAGTCTGAGCTTTTTTCATGACTTTTGATGACATATAAACTATTATGTTTGAATGAATACTTTTTTTATTATTTCTGTTCGGATCCGTCACTGCGACTAGTGATTGACCTAATGATACATTACCAGTATCCTTATTGCATGTTGCATTACTCCATTGCAAATCAAGGACAATAAAATATCAATTTTACTACAGCTTTTATTCTGTTTTCTTGGAATCTTCAGAAGCTATCAAATTTGATAATGAGGTCGCACTATTTACACTAAGGAATCCTCGTATGATTTCAGGGAGCATTCTCAGAAGGAATTCTAGGAGGAGCCTCCAAGAAACTTATGGAGAAACCCATGAAGAAAATTCTGGACTAATCTGCAGAAAATGCGGTATGAAACCCTGAAGGAACTTCTGCAGGAATATCTGGTGGAACGAGAATCTCTCTTAGAGAAATCCCTGCAGAAACTTCTGAAGAAATCCCTGATTGGAATTTACGAGGAAGTTCAGAAGGTAATCCATGAAGAATTCCCAAAGGAATTCCAAAGGGATTCTCCAAATGTATTCAAGCACTAATTCAAAGGGAATTACAGCAGGAATCCCAAAAAAAATCAGAAGGAATCCTCGATGGAACTCTAGGAGGATTCAACGAAAAACATTCAGGAGGAATCTCTAAAGGAATAACACTAAAAGGAAACTCCTGAGAAAATTCTAGGAGGAATAGCCAAAAGAATTCCACGAGGAATCCTCGAAGGAATTCCAGCAGGAATCCCTGAAGGAATTCTATAAAGAATCTCTGAAGGAATTCTAATAGGAATCCCTGGAGGAATTCCATGAGGGATTCCCGAAGAAATTCCAGGAGGAATCTGCAAAATAACTCGAAGAGGAATCACCAAAAGATCTTCAAGAGCGAATTCTGGAAGGAATCTCCGATGGAATAGCAGGAGAAATTCCGGAAGGGATTCCAGGAGGAATCTCGGAAGAAATGTGAACAGGAATCACCAAAGGTATTCCAAAAGAAAATTCCGAAAGAATTCCAGATGGGATCCCCGACGAAATATCAGGAGGATTCCTCGAAGAAATTTAAGGAGGAATCTTCGAAGGAAGTCCAGAAAGTATCACCGAATGAATTCTAGGAAGAATCTCCAAAGGAATTCCAGGAGAAATCTCCAAATAAATTCAAGAAGGAATCCCTAAACGAACTCTAGGAATAATCCGTAAATTCCAAGAGGAAATATGGAAATATGGAAATCTCGAAGAAATTACAGGAGGAATCTGTGGTGGATAAAGTGAGCACAATAAAAATTATAAAAATGTACCCATCACTTCTCTCCGTGCATACTTTCGACGAGCTTTCCATTTGACGTTTGTGCTACTGAAAGCTTACACTCGACGCCGTTCAGTGACCGTTTGATTGTATTGATGCAAGCGAGAATGGAATACTGCATACATGCGCAAATGCCATGCGTTGTCGTGGTCATTGAACGATGGATGGAAGAATGGAAAAGAAGGCATTGAATTGGCGCGCGACTTAGCTTGCGTGATGGCATGGCTACATGAGTGTGACTGAGATAGAAAATCTTGAACGGAGAGGAGGCGGTTGAATGAACATTACTGAGTCAGTCTTGTAACTACTTTTGCGGAAAGCAGATGCTGTTGTGATTCGAGGCTGAATTTGAAAAAAAAAAAAATTGAACGAGTTTTTGTTTAGCGGTTACCACTTTTGCGGAAAGCAGATGCTGTTGTGATTCGAGGCTGAATTTGAAAAAAAAAAATTGAACGAGTTTTTGTTTAGCGGTTACCACAGAATCCACGACGGAATATCAAGAGAAATTACCGAAAGAATTTCAGGAGGAGTTCAAGAAGGAAGTCCAGGAAGAATTCTGAAGGAATTCCAGAGAGAATTTGCAAAAGGGATTCGAGAGAAATTCACAAGAAAATTTTAGAAGGAACCATCGCAAAAGATTCAGGAGGAATCCGCGTAGGAATTCCAGGAGAAATCCTCGAAGGAATTTCATGAGGAATCACTGATAACTTTTAAGAGGAATCCCCGAAGGAATTAGAGGAGGAATCCCCGAAGGAGTTCCAGGAAGAATCCTCGTAGGATTACGATGAGAAACCCCTGAAATAGTTCTAGGAGGGATCCCCGCAGGAATTCCAAAATAAAATCCCGAAAGAACTGCAGCACAAATCCCAAAGAAATTCTAGCTATATCCAGTAAGCAATTCCAGTAGTAATCTGCTTAAAAATTCTAGCGGGAATTTCCGAGGGAATTCGAGAAAAAAATCCCCAAAGGATTTCTAGGAGGAATTAACGAAAAATATCAAGAAGGAATCTCTGAAGAAGTTCCACGAGAAACTCCTGAGGAAATTTTAGGATTAATCACCGAAGGAATTCCAAGAGGAATCCCCGAAAGACTACCAGAAGAAATTCTTGAAGGAGTTCTAAAAGAAATACTGAAGGAACCCCTGAAAGAATTCAATCAGAAATTCCTGGAGGAATTCCATGAGTAATACCATTAGGAATCTCCGAAGATACTCGAAGAGGTATCACCAGAAGAATTCCAAGAGAAAACTCGAAACCCAGAAGGAATCTTCGAAGAAATTCCAGTGGAAATTCCCGTATAAATTTCAGGAGGAGTCCCTGATGGAATATCAGGAGGAATTCCCAAAGGAATTCCAGGAGAAATCCCAGAAAAAACTCTAGGAGGAATCGCCGAAGGAACTCCACAAGGAATCTCCGAAAGAATTCAAGGAGGAACCTCCGAAAAGAACTACAGTAGAAATTCCTGCAGGAATCCCAGAGGGAACCCCTGAAGGAATTCTGGGAGGAATCTCCGAATTATTTCCAACCGGAATAATCGAAGGATTTTCAAAAGGAATCCCCATAGTAAGTCCAGGAGAAATCTCCGAAGGAATTTCAGGAGGAATCTCCAAAGGAGGGATCCCCGAACGAATTTCTGGATGAATCCCCGAAGAACTTCTAGGTGAGATCATCGAAGGAATTTCAGGATGACTCCTGGAGGAATTCAAAGAGGAATCTCTGAAGGAAATCCAGGAGGAATCTTCGAAGGAATTCGAAGAGAAATAGTCAACGAATTTCAGGAGGAATTCTCAAAGGAAGTCTAGGAGGAAACTCCGAAAGAAAATGTAGGAAGAATCTCCAAGGAAATTCCAAGATAAATCCGCGAAAGAATTCCAGGAGAAATCCCCAAAGGAATTACAGGAGTAATCTCCGAAGATATTCCAGGAGGAATTACCGAAGGAATTCCAGGAGGAATTCTCTAAGGAAGTCTTGGGGAACCCGTGAAGGAAATCCAGGATGAATCCCCCGAAGAAATTGCAGGAGAAATCCCTGCAGAAATTCCTGGGGGAATTCCCGAAGCAATTCTGGTATGAATGTCCGGAGGATTTCCAGGCGGAATCCTCGAAGGATTTTTAGCAGAATCTTTCGAAGAATTCCTGGAGGAATTCCAGAGGACATCCTGGAGGAATTTTTGTAGAAACTGCATGAAAGATCCCTCAAGAAAATTCAAGTAGATATGCGTGATTGTAATGCTAAGGAATTTATTGAAGGAACTCCTACAAGATTCCCTGAAAGAACTTCTGTAGGAATTCCTGAATGAGCTTCTGGAAAGATCTAGAATCCCTGAAACTACTGGAGGAATCTCTAAAGGAACCCTAGACTAATTGTTCAAGACTTCCTGCAGGAATTCCTGAAGAAACTTCTTACGGAATTCTCGATGGATCTCCAGGAGGCATTTGAATCCTCCTGAAAGAATCTCTAAAGGTACTTCTGGAAGAATACCTGAGCGAACTTCTGTTTAAATAAATTTCTGAAGGAATTACTATTGAACACCTGAAGGCATCCCTCTTGAAGCTATTAGTATCCTTTTAAGAACTCCTGGAGAGATCATCGAGGGAACTTCTGAAGAAATCCTGGAAAGAACTCCTGAAAGAATCTCTGAAAAATGTTCATGAGGCATCCCGAAGTAATTCCAAGAGGATTCCCTGCAGGAATTTCAGGAGAGATACTAGAAGGAATACCTGTAGGAAGCCTTGATAAAACTCCCGGAGTGATCCCTGTAGGATTTCCTTGGGCGATCCCTACAAAACGTCAGGAGAAATACCGTCAAGTCGCCATTCACCGTGGGCCTTCGAATATTTTTTCATTATTTCCATATTACAATGGAATGGTATGACAACTTTACTTTAATTTCACCAATACAACACTAATGGATTGTTACCATGTCAAAATGTGTTTATATGAAGCAATATTTAGCTCAGTCACTGCATTCGTAGTAAAAAAAAAAACAAAAACTGCGCTTACGTGATTTAAGCGATTAACTAAATGTAGTAACGATATTATTTCACCAAGAAGCAATTAAATTCACCTATCAGGTATCTATTTTGCATTATCGAAGCAAGTTTACCAAGAAAATCCGATTCCACTCATTTTTTTATTGAAACAAAAGAGCACGGTAAATGGGTACCCTAAAAATCAATGGTCTCCATTCACCGTGACCCATGTTGCCCCATATAAGTAGAAAAAAATAAAAATTTGAAATTTCGTTTTTCTAAATAAATTTTGCAAGTTATTACTCTCTCTCTCTCTCTCTCTCTCTCTCTCTCTCTCTCTCTCTCTCTCTCTCTCTTCTTGGCGTAACGTCCTCACTGGGACAGAGCCTGCTTCTCAGCTTAGTGTTCTATGAGCACTTCCACAGTTATTAACTGAGAGCTTCCTCTGTCAATGACCATTTTGCATGCGTATATCGTGTGGCAGGCACGAAGATACTCTATGCCCAAGGAAGTCAAGGAAATTTCCTTTACGAAAAGATCCTGGACCGACCGGGAATCGAACCCGTCACCCTCAGCATGGTCATGCTGAAAACCCGTGCGTTTACCGCCTCGGCTATATGGGCCCTCTATCGCTCTCTATCTATCCCTCTGTCGCGTGTAGTATTCGTCGTATTTTGTATAAAAAAGAAAACGTTATGCTGAATATCCCCACCTTCAGCTGAAAGAAGAAGAACATTGATGAGAGTTAGAGTTGAAATGAATAAACACGTATAACGTTCTTCCCAACCAGATGTTCTTGAAATTTATCAGTAGGACCTGGATCATGACAATCTAGAGGTCTAGATGCGAGCCATTCAAGATGAGCTCCAATGTGCAGCCGTTGAATATCATGCGGGTCTTCCGTACCAAATATGACGAAAACGTCCTAAAAGGATTCCCATACAAACCGGAACTGGACTTCGAAGAAACGTATGCTCTGGAGGCCAAGCTAGCGACGATCAGGATTTGGTTTCCGCAAAGGATGCTTCTGCCACCAGTTGGACGTGAAGACCGCCTTCCTTTATGGTGAACTGACGGAAACCATCCACAAGGCTTGCGTCAGGCCGGTTTATACAGTCTGTCGCGGTCAAGTGATTGCATTATCTGACGTAGTAGACGTCATTCTCGTCTACAAAAAGAAGATCATCAACATTCATATACTAAAAATGGCTGTCCAACAGGTTGAGTTTTTGTGACATAAAGATGCCTGTTAGTCTCAGCAGTTATTTTGTTGGTTCCTTCACGTTTGAAAAACTTAACCAGACTAATGGTAACACCGAATTCCAGAATCACAAATTTCAAAACCAGTCCACAACTTACCGCCCTGTCGCACACCCCGTTCCGTCGGACGCACAGCTGCAGCTGCGCCATCGTCCTGGCCGCATCGTGCTTTGCCAGATCCAGCATGATCTTGCCGTACTGTCGGACCGATCCCACGTTCGGTACCTCCAGCTGGACGCATCCGACCAGCCGGTTCATCGAATTACTCGACGCCAGCAGCTGACCCTTGTACCGGAGGGTACACCCGGCCGCGTAGATACTGTCACTCGCTGCACCGGTGTTGGAGATGTACGTGCCGTTACCGGTAATCGCCGTGGTCAGGTTGGCGATTTGTGTGTTCAACGCTTTGGTAACGTTCGGTTCGATGTAGTTCACCCCGGTGGTTAGGTTCGTCCGGAAGTTCGTCTGGATGAGGCTGGCATAGTTGGTCAGGAAGTTGGTCAGGTTCGTGATGATGCCCTGGTTCCAGCTGGACGAGTAGGACGTGATGGTTGAGTAGGCGTTGTTTAGTATCGTAACGGTCGCTTGGCCGTGCTGTTGTAAGGACGCTTGAACGTTATCAACCGTATTGTTGAAGCTTGTTGCTATCGCAGTAACGTAAGTTTTACTGTCGCTGACGGTTTGATTGACCGTTCTTTGGATGTGTATGGCTGAGTTCCTGTAGTTTACAGAGGTTTGCAGGGCGGTAGCTAAGGTGTTGGTGTCAGTGGTGATGGCAGCCAAGGAATTCGATAGCGTAAATATCATGTTGGGGGTTACGTATCGACCGACGGTAGACGAGGTGACCGCCGGGGTGGCAGCTGCTGCTTGGTCTACTCCAGTTTTTAACTGGTTGAGCGTTGACTTGAGGTTGGTCACCTTTTGTGTTACACTGTCTATGGCGTTGGTGATGGCGGACAGTTCGGATGGTTTGACAGTTGTGCCCAAGGTGTTGGCGGTTGTCTTGGCGGTTGCAAGGGCGGTATTGGTATCATCTATCTGCGTCGAGAGCGCGGTGAATAGGGTATCCTTGTTCGTCGTTTTGTCATTCGTAGCAGAGAGAACCTTCTGGAACAGCATGTTCAGAGGATTACTGGCAGCTGCGACGGTAGACTGTATTTTGCTGAGAGCTCCCGTACCGTCTACGTTTGCGTTGACTGCGGCTGAAGTGCTGACGGCGTCTAGAGAATTCACTCCATTTCCGATACCGTACGTTGCGTAAGCATTCAGATTGGGTATGGTAATCGACAGGCCAAGATCCGCTTGGACGCCGATCAACGAGACACTGAGAATCACTACAAACACTGTTGGGAACAGCATGCTGCTTTCACCGATCAAAATCGACTGAACTGGATTGCATGATTTCCGGACAATTTTATAGGCTTCCAATTTACTGCCGAAAAATACGTAACCTTGAGATAATACCTAATGCGAAATGAGGAGACATTATTCAAGTGATGAGAGGCCGTTGCGAGCAGAATGAAAGTTTGATCGATTTGTCTTGATCACTATGCTAGAGGTGCTCCAAATTACATGCGTTAAGCTGTTTTACGACGGTACGTGACGTGTGGAATGAATTGAAGCAGTTTTTGTTGACAAGAGCGACGTTCGTAGTACTAATGCAAACGGAATCATTCTCGTTGTTGAGGAGGTCGGGACTTTCGATTGGGACTAGCGCCACATGAATGATGATTCGGATACTAAAAGATACTTAAAACCAGAACAAACAGCACAGACAAATAGGAACAGCCTGCCATTCTTCGTGAAAATGTGTTGACTCAGTAGTGGTGAGGCTGATTCTTTCCCGATCGTAGCAAACATCATCTGAGAAGTTTGCTTTGTCGTCGACATACTCACTAGGAGCTGAAGCTATCGAGTTGGCTCATTGAAATATCGAAATCCGCTGGGTTCTATGTCCACCAGTTGAGCTCCAACTCTCTGAAGCTGATACAATGCATCTCTGAAGCTGCTCCAGAGCATCTCTGAAACTGATCGTGAGGAACTGGTGAATCTCAGCGACGACTGCGAGGGGGTCATGGAAACTTTAGGTTTGACCTGGAGTCTGTGTGACAGTTCGTTTATGTTGGCAAATTGAACAGTGGACAACAACGCACGGTACAGAAAGCAATCTAGTAGGCGTCACGAATCACAGTCACCCGTGTAGTCGTTTCTCGTCCAGCAATGTCAAAGTGCCAAATAAGAAGCGCATTCTCGCAGCTCCCGCTTACTCGCAATAAACCTAAAGCGCACAGAGTCCGCAGCTGGATGAGTTCGCATTCGTCTTCAGATATTCCACCGATCAATTGAAACCCCCGACCAAGTGATCAGTGCTGTTTGAAATCAGCAAGCTCTTCGACTCGATTGGTCTCCTGTCCCTGGTTATCATCATCGCCAAGCTCATTATGCAGAGGATGTGGTTCGCAGGAGTCCCGTGGGATACGCAACTGCAAGGCGACATGCTACAAGCATGGCATCAGAATTCTTCGGTGTGTCGTAACGCTGAACTTCGCCGCTTTAGAGGTTCATAGTTTTTCGGACGCATCGAAACTATCATACGGAGCAGCGTTGTATCTGCGTTGTGTCTTCACGATGAGATAGCATTTCTGCTAGTCTGAAATTGTGAAGCCTGCAGAACTCCGAGAACATTACGGAGATCTTCGACTCCCATGTACAGCTGTTGAGTGCACAGTGCGACAAAGTAATGGAGTTGGAGACCTGACCGCGGTCGTGGTAAGCGCCCAGGAAGCTACCCGATATATCAGAAATTGGGCTGCACCAGGACCCGATATCGTAACTATTTTTGGTACAAAAAACTCATGACGAATTACGGGCGGGTGGCGGAATGCTTCAACATGGTGCCAGAAGACCCCAGCAGCTATCAGAGCTCATTACCGGAGTATCACTTATCTTTTGCCGAAGGACCAAAACACAGCTGATCCAGCACAGTACAGATCAATGACATGCCTTTCGAGTCTGTACAAAGTATTGTCATCAGCAATAGCGAGAAGGATACAAGCCCACTGCGATGCCAACAAAGTGATAACTGAGGAACAAACAGAGTGTGGCAAGAATACGCAAGGCTGCATAGATCAGGTCATCATAGATGCAGTTATTGTGGGTCAAGCCATCGAAAAGCAGAGGAACCTGAGCATGGCGTACATCGACTAGAAGAAGGCGTACGACTCAGTACCGCACTCGTACCTCCTTAAGGTACTGTAGTTGTACAAAGTAGACGGGAACGTCATCAGGCTGATGCAACACGCGATGGGGATGTGGAGCACGTCCCTACAAATTATCGACGGAACAGCTGTGTTATGGTTCAGAACTCTCAGCATCAGGTGGGGGATATTTCAAGGCGATACCTTCAGTCCGCTATGGTTCTGCCTTGCGATGAACTCCCTCAGCAGAGCCCTCAACCAATGCAACTATGGCTTGGCTCCAACTGAAAAGTGAGGGAAGGAGGACAAGAATAACCCACACCTTCTTCATGGACGACTTGAAGCTGACCTGCGGAATCAGTACAGAGGCTGCATCAACTGTTGCAGCTTGTGACGGTGTTCAGCAACGACATCCGGATGGAGTTTGGAATTGACAAATGTCTGTCAGTCTTCGCCGGGGTCAAGTAGTGTACGCCACAAGGCGGTTTCCTTGTCAACGAACAAAAGGAGATTCGGAATATGGTTGAAGGCGAAGCGTACAAATACCTCCGCTTTCTGCAACTTAGAGGTATTCGCCACACGGCGATCAAGAAGGAACTGCAGGGCAAGTTCTTGCATCGTGTCAACTGTGTGCTGAGGAGCTTTCTGTCAGCCGGCAACAAGATGAAGGCGATCAATACGTTTGCTGTGCCTTGGCTGTGCCCCAGTTGACCTACAGCTTTGGGATGGAAAAGTAGACCAGGACTGCCCTCGAGGCGTTAGAACGAGCGGTAGCGGGCATATTTCGTTGAAAGCCAGAACCGTCATGAAATGTACCGCACTTTATGTGAAGCTGACCACGGTTTCAGCGCCCTGCATGTGGCGCAGGAGGATTACCGGCTGAACTGCGACATCAAGACCGTAGACGATATGATCGTAACGTGGAAGCAGAAGAAGTTGCACAAGACGCACCCCCATCAACTGGAGGTCGAGGACATCGAACGCGTGGCTGGTGCGGGGTGACCTATTCTCGGAAACAGAAGGTTTCATGGTACCCATTCATGACCGGGTAATTGCGAAGAAGAACTACCAGCGGTACATATTGCACGAAGACGTGGAGGACCGCTGTAGGAAGTGCAATTCAGTAGGAGAAACGATCAAGCATGTCGTTGCAGGCTGTTCAGTGTTAGCTGGATCAGCCTAGTTCGATCGTCACAACGAAGTTGTCAGCATTGTGTACCAACAGCTTGGTTTAAAGCACAACTTGGTCGACAGATTTGTACCCTACTACATACAAGTACCAGCCGGACCCGGTAGCTTACGACAAAAGAATGAATCAGGTAACCCTCATCAACATCGCTGTACCGTTTGACCGTTTATATCCAATCAACGTTCTCCGGCATGATAACCAAGTACCACGACCTAGCGGAGGAGTTGAAGCAGATGTGGCGTCCGGACTACCGTCCTCTCGGCTACCGGAGCTGTCCCTAAAGCTCTCCTAAGGTCCCTAGACGAGCTGGAATTGAAGAAGGACCTGAACAGCATCCTGAAAGCGGTTTCTTCTTGCATCCTGTAGTATAATTAGGCGTTTCCTGAATCATCACAACTGACAGTACATCCGAAGCAAACTCATTAGGATATAAGCAAAACCGGCTAATGAGATCCACGGAGCCTAACCCCCTTTGGCATTCCGATTGCCCGGGGTAGGTGAAAGTTTCCAGCAATTTGTGCCAAAACTCTATAATAATATAGATGTGAAGCGAAAACGGTGGGAGTGACGTTGCTAAGATAGTTAACGTCACTCCATTGAGGCTCCTCTCCTTGGGATGGGACACACCAAGAAGAATTGCCTGTGTTTTTGAAGTTCATTTCGAAGTTAGTTACGTAATTCATCAGAAACGATGTCCCGCAGACCGTCACCAGTTCCCATCCTGCTGTTCCGGAGCTACAAGACTCTCTGGTGCTCAAGTGAGTGTGATCCAGCAGCGAACCTTGCAAGCGGATCTTTGCGCTACATCCGAGCTATCACAATGGAGTCGTGCGAACTATCAACATGAGGATTAGTGGAACATCGACGTTCGAAGATCCATTTCCAGATTCGGCATATTAACAATCGAACACAGATAACTTCCTGCACAGAGGTGCAGGATTTGGTGGTACGTACTGAATCCAAGGAATGTTCCTGACATCCGAGGTCCTGCGAGACACGCATGAAGAAGAAACCGGTCAACGAAATGACGATGACTGATTGCGGAATACGCGAATGCTGTGAAAGCTGTGAGGAAAGCAGGCTTCGTGTGCGCAAAGCATTCATCCATCTCCAAACTCTTCATTTTACGAATCGAAGACTACAGCAATCCAGTTTGCAGTAGGTACTACAGATGACTTCTAGACCGGGGGTGTGCTTTGAATCGGATCAAAGTAGAATTCCTGGTATCGGAGGTCCTGCGAGACATTTTGTTCCGCCAGCAATAGCAAAGGAGTGTTCCTACCTGCTGAAGCCCTGGGTCATTAGGAAGGAACCGTAAGGAGCTGTACAGACTCAACAAACCGCCTCGCCAGTGGCAACAGCTCGTTGCCAACACACATTGTACCGGCGGTTTGGGTATCGTTGTCCAGATGCTTTGGACGTACTGCTGAAGAAGAAACTGTGCAACGGAATGACCGTGACTGATTGCGGAATACGCGAAGGCTGCGAATGCTGTGAGGAAAGCATTCATTGGGTGATGATGTTCGTCGACTGTTCCTATGACTACAAGGCATACCGGCTCATCGATTTGGCCACTAGCCGAGATGCGACATCGATTCAAGAGGCAGCCGATTCAGGAGACAGAAGGACGGAATGTCGGGCGCAACCGATACCGAATTCGATTCATGCGACGAATTCGTTCATCAATATCCCAAAGAAACCATTATGCAATATACGATCCAATAAGGTGTCGGCTTACAGCGGTACCATGAAATGAGCAACACGGTACGTTGAGGTGACGAATGGATTCGATGGCTTGGTCCGTTGTAGAGCTTCCAGAAGGACAGAAGGCCGTAGGCTCAAAGTGACTCAAAGTGGAATCTGAAGGATCATGGACGTGTCACGCGTTACAAGTTAAGTTTGGTTAATACGTTGACATCGAAACGGCCTATCTGTACGGAGCTCTACATGCGTCAGCCAAAGCAGAATGAAACCGGCATACCTTTCGAGGTGTGCTATCTGTAGAAAGCATCTACGGGTTGAAGTATTCCGTATGAATCTAGAACCGGACGATCGATAGCAGACTGAATTAACTCGGATTGGTCTAGTCAATAGCCGACGCGTGTCCGTACGTGCGTACTAAGAGAAACAACGAAGTGTTCATCCTCTTGTACGTGATGGACATGCTCATCGTTTGTAAAATTGAGAACGAGTACGAAGCGATATTACAAGCTTTGTTGGATCAGTTCAACGTAGTGTCCACGGATGTTGTACGGCAGTACTCGGCATACAGGTAATACCCCAAACAGACATGTGATACGAGTGTGATTCCTGTACAACGGTACGCAGTGTCAAGAAAATTCTAACAAGACTGACTTGAACTGAGAGAATTTTCAATGTGGCACTCATTTCAAGCGCAATTGTACAGTGATTCCTGAATCACATGTGTGTCATAAGTATAAAGCAGTCATGCGACGGATAAATTCCACCGTGACACATCCACCTACTACTACCGTCACGATTCGACCTCGACTCATTCTCAACTATCCTTCAAACGAAGGAGAAGCAGAACAGCAAGCTACCAAACAACTCGCTTTACTAGCTTTACATGTAGCGATAAGCGTGTCGGTACTTGAGCCCGGAGTAAGTAATCAGAATACCATCGATTGACCCTCAAGCAACGGTGTATTTCCAGGTCAAATTGGGTGGCAACAATGCAGATGCGAAGGCTTTCTTGGAAGCAGATTGGGCTGACGATGATCGAGATATAGAATTCAACAGTGGCTTCCTTAACACTTTTGGGGGTGATGCGCAAGCCGAATTCATTGAGGCAGCTGAAGTTGTCCATGAACAGTTTTGAATTCGTAAGTAGTAGGTAAACCGGCGAGTAAATTCCTGCTCTACGAAAACAACCAAAGTGTTATCTGGCAACTAGAGTCGGGACGACTGGAACAAAGATCCAAACATATGGACACAAAACTACGCGATCCATGAAAAAAGGCAGGTAAAGAATATGTATGTGGTAGAGATCCAAAGATTACTTTGCAAGCACTTGTCGTGAGAAGTTTAGCGGGTGGCGTAGCGTCATCAGCAGTCATTTCACTATTCGGACGGCCAAATTCAAAACAACGCAGAACAGAGAAAACGCGTAACAGACTGTTTGATATTGCAGCTGTTTGCTGTGGGAACTTGGTTGATGGTTCTTGATGAGAATCGCCCAGCGTAGCGACCCGATACACTGCGGAACGTCCGACGTGGTTGAAAGCTGACCGAAGAAAGAGGAAGGGCCGTGGCCTGCTATGACCTTGTCAGCAGCTGTCAGCCGATAGCGTAGACTTTACCCCGGGTGGGAAATGTTCGTGCGTTATCAACTGTCTGTTGACACATTGAGGGGTAAGACTCTAAACACACTGAGATATTGCTTATCCAGAGAAATCTTCCAACCTGGCGGAGTGAAGAAGACAAAGAAGACCTGTTCCGCAAACGTCAAACTGCTGCACACTTCAAAAAGTATGCACACAACCTTGAAACAAAAATAAATAGTTGAGAATCTAAATTATGTTTAATGGCGTACAGCTGCATACTAAAGTGCTAAAACTACACCTAATATAGTTTAGAAATAAGTTACATGTTGTGGCAGCAATTGCGATTACATAAACCATAAATGAAACAATTTTCATTATTTTTGGATTTTATGGCAACCAAGTGAGTGAGAGCTTTTTAGCGTGAACCGAGCACTTTTGACGTTTGCGGAACGACTGCGGCGGTCGAAACCACCGCAACCCCGTTGGATTTTTTCTATTTTACCGCAGTACATACCACATACCACACACTCGCGAGAACTGCCTGCTATGATCGTCCGATAAATTTTGCTTTGAAAACTACAAGCTTCTTCGTCCTACTTAACTTTAGTTGTTTTGTGCGGGGTGGGCCCATAACCGATCTTGTGTAAGTCTTCTATCCATTCAAGGGTATTCGGATGAACATAACCAGAAAATGTTTCAGTTTTAAATAAAAAATATTAACACCTAAATTTATTAAAACCTAGTATAACACAGATAAGAGTTGCTAACAATAATAAATACGAGGACTGTGACTGTACAATGAGCCTGCTGGCTCCGGAGCCGGGTTTCGCCGTCGGCTGTGGCTGCGGCTGTCTCGGCTGATTGGTGACCGTATACTGGGTATTGCTGCGTCCGGTGGTGACCACCGGCGACGAAGGCGTCGAGTTGGCCACCACGGACGGCGAGGAACTGTGCGGCTGCTGGTCGTGCCGATTGTTGACGCTGTAGCCGGACGTGGTGGACGATCGTATCGTCGACACCTCGGAGTACTTGTGAGTGGGCCGACTCGACGGCTTGAACGTCTCCGGCACGCTACAGTGGGCCACCTTGTTCAGCTCCATGCCGAACCGGTGCGGGTTGACGTCCCGCTGGCAGTGCTCGCCGGCTTCCTTGATGAAGATTTGCCGATCGGAGAGCATGGTACCGACGAAGCACTCGTACGTACCCACGTCCCGCCGCTGGGTGTACGTGTAGACGATGTTCCGGTGGGTCCACTGGCCCAGGCAGCGGTATTCCCGTTCTGAAAAGATGAAGAAGAGGGGTTAGAATGGAGTTCAAACGCCACAAGTCTACTTTGATCACCGTACCTTCATAGACTTCGTCGAACTCGCACGCCGAGATCTGATAGTACATGATGTCCGGAGATCCACATTCCGACGACAGTTTGGCGCACAGTCCCTCATCGTCCGGAATGACACCGGAGAATTCTCCGACGATGGGGCAAGGCGACACGATGCTGTTGCTGTCCAGCCGACCCTGCGTCAGCCACCGATCGTCATTGAAGTAGAACTCGTTGCAGATGGTGTTGGTGAAGTTGGGCTCCGATCGCGAGCTGATCTGGAACTCGAACACGTTCTCGTCCCGCCGTTGGATCTTGAGGCACTGATACTTTTCCTCGCCGCTGAAAGTTACCAAACCAGGAAATTAAACACCGCAGATTGCGCAAGATGGGTGAAAATGGGCGTTTGAATTAATACCGACTTCCGAATCAATCACCCCTCGGAGAGGTTCGACGGGCCTGATGGGCTTTCACCGCGATCGTGTAATTAATTTCCAACGCCAAAAAACAAGGGGGGAAAACAAAACAAAGTGCGCGATAATTACCATTGCGTTTGGCTGTAGACGATGTATTTGTCCGAGTCGAAGTTGGTGTTGTTTTTGACGCACTTCATCGTGTAGGTTTTGAACGAGGTGTGATCTTTGTAGATGAGCTGGTTCTGGCTGACGATCACGTGCTCCCATTTGCCGATCAACCAATTGGGGAAGCTGAAAAACGCGGATGGAGATGGTCGATTAGAATGGTTGTTCGGGAGGGTGGTTCTTTGAAGTTGGACCTACCTGCAGTACTGGCTGATTTGTCCGAACTCCTGCGGGATCGGAGTCAACGAGATGACTTCGCTGTGGTAGTCGCTGTTGATGTTGTTGCCGTAGGAGTTCGCGTTGCGGTGGTACTTGTTGATCGATCGGCAGGTCGAATCCTTGCTGAATGAGATCTCGATTTCGCCGGTCTTGGGGTTTTCGACCCAGGTGGCGCAGCGGTACTTGGGACCGAGGCGGGCATCGTTGTTGGTGTTGACCAGGGCGAGGTAGTTCTGGTTGCGGAGGCCCCGCCAGTGGCCGAGACATTCGAAGGTGACTTCCTGATCGTGGAAGGCACAGTTGCGGAAGCGGAGGTTCAGCGCCGAACCGGACGGGCAGTTGTCCACTTCGGACTCCGGGGATTCGCACTCGACGCGATCCTCGGTTCCGTTGTCGATGTTGTAGGTCAGCTTGTACCGACCGTGGATCGGGCAGTACTCCTGGCGCACCTCGTCGTTGTTCCATTCGCGGAATTCTGTAGGGTGGATGCAGAGGGGTTAGATAACTGTCGAGGTCAAAAGAATGTTCGGGTAGAACTTACTGTAAAGGATGATTTCGGTGCTCTTTTCCTCGTCCTGCAGGGCGTCGTCCCTCAGACAGGAGGCCAGAGCCTTCTCCTCGTTGGTGTGACACTTGGAGATGTAGTCGTTGTCCGCGGTCAGCACTCGAAGGACGTTCTTCGAGACGAGCTTCAGGTGGAAGCAGCGGTAGCAGGAGGCTTCCTCGGTCCCGGTTTTCAGGACCACGTTGTTGTCATGCCGTTTGTGGCAGTTTCCCCAGATGGGGATCGCACTCTCGGTGATGTTGATCCGGCTGTACCGGACGGACCCGTCAGTTACCGTATTCTGGGTGATGTACTCTCCTTGATACTCGATAGGGAAGTAACAGGCGACCGCTGGAATGGAACGAAAAGGGAGAGAGAAAACGGTGTCGATTAAAGGTAATTGTTTCTAATGTTTCTGACGAGGGGTAATTTAATCCAGGAGAAGGTCGCAAATGGCAAGATCTGGCTCAATTGCTGCTCGTCATAGATGCTCAACACAAGGGAGGCAGGAAGGAATTTCGCGGATGGCGGCGCACTTAGCCAGAAGTGTCAGATGGCTCAACCCGATGCGGTCTGCTAGGTGTTTTACCGTTTAGAAAAAGGAAATTGTAACGTGCATCGATGGCGAAGATGATGGTCTAGAGTGGAAGCTAGCTAAGCTTCGCGGTAGGGTGATTGCCACAAGTAATTTGTGTGTAAAGTGTAAAGAGAGCTGCGTGGTAATCAAAGAGGCGACGTCACGGCGCGCTCCATGAGACATCGCAGGAAATTAGTCATGGTGTGTGGTTTTGCTGCGTACTCGGTGTTAATTTCCTCACCACACCATATCGGAAGGTGTGTGTAAACGAACCCTCAGAAGGACCGAAGTTGACAGGTGCTAACAAGTCAACAGAAAAGTGTTTCAATTTCACAGCTTCCATCGACCCGACCCGAGCGCCGCTCGGCCCCCATGGCAACGCAAAGAATTCGGATCGATCACAGTAAGCCGTGCTGTGCTGAGGCAAAGCGAGAACATAAAACACAAATGTGAACTTTTGAACGGTCGATCCAAGTAGCGTGTGGTGGTAATTTCGAAATGCCGATCATTTTTCGGCCTTCTCCTAGCCTACTGCGGTGGTACGGTGACCAACCCGTCCGTAAATGTTGGGCTCCGTTTCTTGGAAAACAAACACGGTTTAGTTCGAAGTGGATGCGGTGGAAGCCACGTCAAGGAACCGGGTGCACGCGCGCAGGGAGGAAGGCGTCTAGCGATCGTTGCGCAGCCCAGCACAGACCCCCAAACCACCGAGCAAATGAACGTGTATGTCTCTGTCTGATTGTTATTCTCGGCGCGAGTTCATGTAGGTACACAACACAGCCAGCGCATACATTCGGTTCGGAGGTTGATGGAGAGATACACCTCTGTGTTTTCATTTCTGGCTCCATCCCGACCCGATAGCCGGCACTTGGCGAGCGCCCACGCGAGAAATTCCATCTTCCACCAAAACGCGGGCGGTACTTGCCGTTGCCTGCTCATTTGAACGTCGTCATTGTCGACGTCGTCTTCGCCGCGTGTGTGTGTTGTGTAAGTATGTGACTTCAATTTAATTGCTCGGTTGAAATCCTCTATTGCCGTGGATTGATCGTAGCAGGCCAGGTCGCTCGCACGGAGTAGGCTGGAAATGTCTCCGCGCCTACTACAGTAGAGTTCGAAAGATGGTTGACAAGGTTTTAACGTCAACGTCAACGTCAACTCAAACACTTCTGCTAGCTAACTTTTGATCGCGACTGTAGATCACGGTTCCCTGTCGGGTGGATCACTCACCACTTCGCTAAGAGATTGCTCCTTTTGTTGTGCAAAACCTACGCGCAGCAGACACATGAAAGACGAGTGCATACTTGAGTTAAAGACTCCACGCGATGGCATGGCCTTTTCCCATCATGTGGTGAAATATTGCCTGTCTTGGTTCCATTCTCTGGATCCCAGTTCCCCTCTTCCCCGTTAGGCAAATCCCTCGTCTCGCCAAACCGTGGAGCTAAGCCGGTTAGTCATCGACCGTCATCGTCTGTTCCCGAGCCTTGTGTACTGATGTGTATAATTAAATCTTCCGTCCGATGGGAATTTAATTAAAATCAAATCTACAGCTGCTTAGCAAGTTGCGTCGCACCGCGATCGTCCATATGGTAGTCTACATCTGACCACACCGCACCGGACCGGACTAGTTCCGCAGGCCGTCAGCTCCTCCCTGCGCAGTGCGCAGCGCACACATCTAATTACTACTATTTTCTTGATCTCTCCCTTCATCGCCGTGGTCGCTACTTACGAATCAGGTGCTGCGGCGGCTGCACCAGGTCCCGTTAAACTGCATCTCCGCACATCTGCTGCGCGGACGATCGCGGCCACGATCGCAGTAGCCTAGCAGCCACTAGCCGTTACCGTTTTCACTGTTTTGTAAAACAGTGCGCTTTACACGGTCGTTACATCGCGCATCGCCTACTTCGCTAGCTAGGACCCTGCGCACTTTCGCTCGCCTCACGATCGGATCGGAGCGCGGACGCGCAAAAGCGCAACTCATCAGCGATGTTGAACAGAGCGTTTTGCATGTTCGCGAAGGGAAGCGATTGTGCCAGATCCCTTCTTCGGTTCGGATGACGGACGACGACGCGACGCGACGCGACGGTGTGATTACACGGTTGCATGCAACTGGATCGCATGCGCTTCACCGGTGCGCAGGCGGGCGGATGATAATGCACCCTTTTACTTGGAGCGCCAAACATTTCCACCTGGATGCACTGCTGCGCGCCCCCCGAGATCGGGGGGCTGTTGATGCATTATGCCCATTTATGTTGTGGGCCCTTTCGCCGCCGCCTTCGTCACTCTCTAAGGAGAATAGGAGAAAATAGCTGATACTCTGTTGCGCGGCTGTAGATCGTCGCCGCCGTCGCCGTCGTTAAGCGGCGTGCTCATTTTGATGCTTTTATGATAATTGTTGTGGTTTCCTTTCACTCCACTATAGGTAGTAGAGCATATACCTAGTTGGCTGGGTGCGCTTGCTCATGTCCGTCGTCGGATCGCATCATCACAAGAGATGCGCGCGCCTTCTAATCTTGAAGGTTGAGCGACTCCAAGGCTCGTAATCGTAGTAGGTTTTTGTTCGTGGAGAAAAAAGAAGGAGAGTGGAACGACAAACGTCGCGTTAGCCTTCTTTTTACTGATGGCTTGAAGTCTACATTAATTTTACACGGTTTTAGGTTAGATGCATTATGCTAAAGCACCTACTAAACTCTACTAAATATGTTTCTATCGAGGTTTATCGTCTAATTCAGGAGATTGTCCTGCAAAAAAACTACTATAGACTGATGGTGAATATTTTTCAAGGTTGGCCTACTACGACATCCATTTGTCTATAAATGAGAGATTTTTCTCTAACTTGTAGTTGGTAATGAACCTGGACAAACAAAGAGAAGAAACGTCTAACTTGGATCAGCAGAACTGTCAAATCGGCAAGAATTCGTCTTGCATTGTCTTCCCACATCAATGGGCGGACTGGTAAGATGCCGAGGATGGTCTAACGATTCCGGCTGGATCCCGACTTCCGGTTTAATGGTGCCCAGACAATCCAAATCCAGTTTCTGTCCGCACTCTATTCGACTAGTTCCTGACGGTGGACCTAACCTACACCAACGAAGAGTTCTCCGGTGGTGGATATCTTCCGGCAGAAGATCTTCCGAAACAGATCCTTTTGTTATTTTTGGGCCAACCAACTAGTCAGCTAGCCTACTTCGACGAAGAGTTACCCGGTGTAAAAAACCTAGCGGATAAACTTAGAGCCAACAAGTTCACGATCGGATAGCTTTTGATGTCCTGATCAACTTTGTCGAAGACGAAATTCTTCTATGTAGTCTGATTCTCGAGACACAGAAGTTTAAAATTTTTAGGAATCATTAGCACCACCTAGCGGATAAACCTAAAACCAACAAGTTTACTATCGGATAGCTCTTGTTGCCCTGATCAACTTTGCCGAAGACGAAATTCTTCTATCGAGTCTGATTCTCGAGATACAGAAGTTAAGAATTTTTAGTACTCACTAGAGCCACCTAGCGAGTAAACATAGAACCAACTAGCTCACTATCGGATAGGTCTTGATGTCCTGATCAACTTTGTCGAAGACGAAATTCCTCTATGTAGTCTGATTCTCGAGACACAGAGTTTGGAATTTTTAGAAATCACTAGCGCCACCTAGCGGATAAACCTAGAACCAACAAGTTTACTATCGGATAGCTCTTGTTGCTCTTATTAACTTTGCTGAAGACGAAAATCTTCTATCTAGTCTGATTCTCGAGATACAAAAGTTAAGAATTTGTAGTACTCACTAGGGCCACCTAGCGGGTAAACCTAGAACCAACAACTTCACTATCGGATAGCTTTTGATGTCCTCATCAACTTTGTCGAAGACGAAATACTTCTAAGTAGTTTGATTCTCGAGACACAGAAGTTTAGAATTTTTAGGAATCACTAGCGAAACCTAGCGGATAAACCTAGATCCATATAGGGTCTTGTACCATTTGGGCAGGTGTACCTATGTTGGGAACTTGCCGCTATAACTAAGTCAATTTCAAACGGATTGATTTGAAATTTTGTATTGAATTAGGCACGTACAGTATCTAACTCTATACAAAAACTCAAATCAATCCGTTTGAAATTGATCAACTTTGTCGAAGACGAAACTCTTTTAAGGCTCAAGCATCCGTCATCTATTTTCGGAAATAGAAAAGCAATTTTTTCACTGTAAATCAAAACAACGACCACGAAAATGTATTCAATGTATTCTATTCATCATGTGGAACACAGTGAATCCGTTTTCGTTGCAAAAATGATTTATATGAACGAGAAAATTGCTTTCAAATCTTTAATGATGAAGATGATTTCAATGACGAATGGTTCAACGTTAACTAGTCTGATTCTCGAGATACAGAAATTAAGAATATTTAGTACTTACTAGGGCCACCTAGCGGATAAACATAGAACCAACTACTTAGTTCACTATAGGATAGCGTTTGATGTCCTGATCAACTTTGCCGAAGGAAGATGTAATTCGTCCACATGGTCTGATTCTCGAGATACGAGCGTGACGATTCTGGCAATGGCTGTTGACGCAACACCTATCAAAGCAAAATGTTTCATGATCACTAGCGCTATCTACTGGAGCGAGCACATATTAAATTACGTACTCTCGGAGAGTTCTTGCTTTCCTCAACAACTTTGCTGAAGACAGCAGTAGTCTTCCAACATGCCTCATATCTCCACAGTTATCGCAAAAGTTACTGATCTATCAATAGACCCCTGGGCGTTTCCAGTAACTTACCGAGGGTATCCAACAAACATATGGGTCTCTAAGATACTGAGCCGCCTGGCGGTTTCGGTAGCAAAATCAGCTTCTGGATCTTCCATCTGTCTGCGAAATGACCTTAATCCTAGCATTTCTGTAATACCATCCTGAACATGTCAGGGAACGCCTACTTAGATCACCGTTTTTAGCACTATATTGAGGATTACGTCCGGGCTATTGAGGAGTTTCAGACCCTTCGTAATATCGTAAGCTCTTCGCTGGAGATTCGTGAGCATCCTTGTCTTCATATGGCGTGAGCGGCCACAAAGTTGCACCATGGTACGGAAAAAGACCTTCCACGATCGTCTTCACCTTGTCCGGACATATTTCAACGAGGATTGTTGGGACCGTCAACTTCGCCACCACGATTCGCTAGGCGTTATCCCATGGCTTGTTTGCATCAGCTTCTCGGCATAGCTCTTTGAAGCAGTTCAACTTGCTCAGCCCTATCTCCCGTGTGAGAGCTGCGCGAGCTTCGCGAAACACGAGCCTCTGTTCTTCCCTCTTGCCATCAGTTCTTGTCCCCCTGGACACATCTTCTCGTTCGGAGGCATATAGCACGGAGGATCCTGCCTGAGCGTTCCGTTCCACAACTAAGCCGGTTTCCCGACCGGCGTTTTAGGAGTATTTCCCACGCTGACTCTCCAGTTCGCGAAGTACTGCAGAATGTGACATCTATTATCGATTCACGACCGTATCTGCGGAATGTACTGACCACTCCTTCATTGCAAAGCCTTACATCCAGCCTCATGAGAGCTTCCAGTAAGCTGTATCTTCTTGGATTGGTAAGTCTACTGCAACCTTACTCCACGGCCTAAGCGTTGAAATCATCTACGACAGGGGTTCCCAACCTTTTTGAGGTGGCGACCCCCTTTACGAATTGTCAAAACATCCGCGGCCCTATGAAAATTTTTAGAAAAAAAAATGAATTAAATGAACGAAACCGAGCTTTTGGTACAGTGACGTAGCCAGAAATTTACTGTGGGAGGGATTTTCGACGATCAATGACACTCACATTTCGTAAAAATGATGTCATGAACATTCAATTTGAATCATAGCTGAAAATAGCGGCGCAGCCGAAAATTTTTTCTTCTGAAGGCGTTTTATACTGAAAATTTTGTTCCTCAAATTGCGGCTTTTGGGGGTGGCGGTATACAAAATTAAAAATTGATATAATTTTCACAAAATAGAATAAAAATGTAACAATTCTTTTGGTAACATCGCGGCCCCCCTAGACTGGCTTCACGGCCCCCCAGGGGGCCGCGGACCACCGGTTGGGAACCCGTGATCTACGATGACTACCGGCTTTCGTTCAACCAGCGTGTCGGTGAGTGCATCTAATTGTCCTGTTGTACTCTTCATCCGTCCACCTTGGATGTTCTTAACGACTGCACATGAAGATTCCATTGATTTTGGCAACCTCGTATCATTGTTGGGCTGCTTTCGCCATTTTGTAGGCCGGCCATTTAAAGCCACCCGTCGTGTCATCATTGCCGTCCTCTGGCTTGTTCAGCATTGGCCTGGCCGTGGGAGTGTGTATGTGTGTATGTATGTCTGTGAACAAACAAGGTTACTCACTTTTAAGAAGTTTCCCAATGGCCGAATTTAAAAATTTTAGCACGAATCTAACAGGAGTTTTACTGCATTGTTTGCTATCGAAAATGTTTCGGATCGGTTGAGGCGTTCCGTAGTTATGACCGTTTTAGTGATCCGTATTTTGTATCCTTCAGCACAGTTTACGAATTTTGCGTGAAGTTCATCAATGGAGTCCAGAAAATTCTCGTTGATAGCCCAAAACTCAAGATTACGGTCTTAAATCCAAGATGACGGCCCAAAATTAAAAAAAAAGGAGACGGCTATTTATGGAGTTTAAGGCCATTAGAACCATGTAATATGGGTGGCATGGTACTCAACGCATATGTCGCGACCAGAATCTCCAAGATGGCGGCCAAAAATCAAAAATGGCAGCTCAAACTTCAAGATGGCGACTGATTCAATAAACTTTAGAGTCAAAAAATGACGTCCAGAATATCTAAAGTTGCGGCCTAAGATTCAAAATGGTGACTGTTTCAATGAGTTTAAATCCATGCATTTTAAGTGGTTTTGGTATAGAAAAGATGTCCGTAGCCCAAAAATGGTGATCAGCATATCCAAGATGGTGGCCCAAAATCCAAGATGGTTGCTGTTTTAAGGAGTTTTTGGCTCGAAAATTATGCAATATGAGTATACTTGGTGTGGAAGAGAGGTGCAGGGCATTCCAAGGGGTTTCAAGAGCGTTCCAGGGGTCTTCAAGGGATTTCAGGGGCGTTTCTGGAAGTTTCAGACGTCCCAGTGGTGTTGCATCAGGTTTCAGGAAGTTTCAGAAGCGCTCCAAGCATTTTCAATTAATTTCAGAAGCGTTTCAGGAAGTTTCAGGAGGTCCCAGGGGCGTTCCAAGGAGTTTCGAGGCAATTCCATTGGTTTTCAGTGGGCTTCGGGTGAATTCCATAGTGTTGCAGGCAGTTTCAGAGGCGTTTCAGGGAATTTCGAGGGTTGGCGGTCCCAAATTCAAGACGGCAACTGTTTTAATGACCTTTAGGCTCTAAAACCGTGCAATATGGGTATTCTTGAGCGGTTTTGGTATGGAAAAGTTGGAGTTCAAAAATGGTGATCAGCATATCTAAGATGGCGGTCTAAAATCCAAGATGGCGGCTGCTTCAAGAAGTTTTAGGCTCTAAAATTATTCAATATGGGTATATTTGATATGAAAGAGTCGTCTAGGGGCATTCCAGAGGTAATCCAGGTAGTTGTAGGTGCGTTCCAGGGAGTTTTAAAGGCATTCCGTAGGGTTTAATAGGCGTTCCACGGAGTTTCAGGGAGTTTTAGTGGCGTCCGAAGGGTGTTCGAAGGGGATTCAGGAGTATTCCAGTGAGTTCCAAAGGGTTTCATGGGAGTTTCACGAGGTTTTAAAGGCGACACAGAAATGTTCCATGGGACTTTAGAAGGGTTTCAGGGATATTCCTGAGTGTTCCAGTGGATTCCTGAGAGTTTCAGGCGACTTTAGGGTCGTTCCATGGGGTTTCAGGATGACCCAGGTGATTTCAGAAGCATTCCATGGGTTTTAGGGTCCTTCTAAGGAGTTTCCGGGGTGCTCCCGAGAGTTTCAGAGAACATAAGGGCGTTCCAGGGTATTTCAGGGGCGTTCTATAGTGTTTCAGGAACGTTCCAGCAGGTCTTAGTGGGTTTTCAAACCGTTGGATGGGATTTCAAGAGGTTTTAGGAGCGTTACTCTAGAGAGCTTCAGAAGGTCCCAGGGAGGTTTCAGGGAACTCCAGGGAGTTCCGGGGACGTTCCATTAGATTGCAGTGGGTTACATGGGTTTTCAAGGAGTTTCCGGGACGATCCAGTTTCATATGGTTTCAGGGGTTCCCAGGGTTGTTCCTGGGGTTTCGGGGGTGTTCAATGGTATTTCGAGACGTTTTAGAGTGTTTCAGTGGGATCCGGGGGTGTCACGGGCGTTCAGGGGTTTTCATGGGGTTTCAAGGGCATTCCCGGGAGTTTCAAAGGCATTCCGTAGAGGTTTATGGTCGCTGCACGGAGTTTCAGTGGGTTCTAGTGGCGTCCCAAGGATGTTTCAAATGGTTTCAGGGTTGTTCCAGGGGGTTTCAAAGGGTTTCATGGGTGTTTCACGAGACTTTAAAGAAAGTAAGGCTTTAAAGAAGTGTTCCATGGGACTTCAGGAGGATATCGGTGGTATTCCTGGGTGTTCCAGGATTTCAGGATCATTCCAGAGGCTTTCCAGGGAGTTTCCGGGGAGTTCCTGGGATTTTCACAGGATATAGGGGCATTCCAAGGGATTTCAGAGGCATTCTATGGTGGTTCAGGAACGTTCCACCAGATCTCAATGGGTTTCCAAAGCGTTGCAAGGGTTTTCAAGAGGTTTTAGGAGTGTTCCGGGAAGTTTCCGGGGTACTCCAGAGAGCTTCAGAAGGTCCCAGGAGCGTTTCATGGAGCTTCAGGGAGTTTTGGGGACGTTCCATTGGGTTTCAGTGGATTTCAGCGGTCTATGGTCGTTTCACGGAGTTTTAGCCGGTTTCAGTGGTGTCCAAAGGATGTTCCAGGGGGTTTCAGGGTTGTTCCAGGGGGTTTCAAAGGGTTTCATGGGTGTTTCACGAGGCTTTAAAGATGTGTTCCATGGGACTTGAGAAGGATTTCGGTGGTACTCCTGGGTGTTCCAGTGGATTCCTGTTAGTTTCAGAGGACTTAAGGAGCATTTCATGGGGTTTTAGAATGATCCTGTCGATTTCAGGAGCAATCCAGGGGTTTTAAAGGGGTTTCCAGGGCGTTCCACGGAGTTTCCGAAATGTTCCCGGGAGTTTCAGAAGATACTAGTGCGCTCCACGGGGTTTCAGGGCCTTCCCATGATGTTCCACCAGATCTCAGTTTCCAAAGCGTTGCAAGGGTTTTCAAGAGGTTTCAGGAGCGTTCCAGGAAGTTCCAGGTGTACTCCAGAGAGCTTCAGAAGATCGGAGGGGCGTTTCAGGGAGTTTCGGGGACGCTCCATTGGATTTCAGTGGATTTCAGGGGCGTTCAAGGGGATTTCAAGGAGTTTCAGTAGCGATCCCTGGAGTTTCATATGGTTTCAGTGGGTCCCAGGTGTGATTCTGAGGGTTTCAGAGGCGTTCCATGGAGTTTAGAGACGTTTTAGGATGTTCCAGCGGGGCTCCGGGTGTGTCATGGGCGTACCAGGGGTTTTCAAGGGCGTTCCAGAAGGTTCAGTGATATTCTTGGGTGAATGAGGAGTATTTCATGGGATTTCAGAGACGTTTTAGGGTGATCCAGCGTGATTCAGGGGGGGGGGGGGGGTTCGTGAATATTCCAGGATATATCAGGGAATTCCAAAAGCGTTCCAGAAATGTTCCAAGGAATCTCAAGGGCGTTTCATAGGGTTTTGGGGACGTACTAGGGTGTTTCAGTGGGTTTCAGAGGGATTAGGAGCGTTCCAAGGGTATTCAATGGATTTCAGGAGTGTTCCAGGTGATTTCAGGGTGTTCGCAGCCTGGGGACCCCGGGGCGTTACAGGGGTATTCCAGGGGATTTCAGGGGGTCTCAAGAGCATTTCAAGGATGTTCCATGGGGTTTCAGGGACGTTCCAGGAAATTTCAATGGGTTTCAAGAGCGTTCCAGGTTCCGATGTATGCCTGATTCACCTGAACCCTGAAACGCCTTGAAACCCTTCTAAATTCTCTATGAATGTTACGGAAATCCTACATGGAACCCTGCCGAAGCCCCCTGAAAATCCTTGAAACATCACTGAAACCCCATTAGAAACCCTGAGAAACCCGCGGAAAACCCTTATAAAACTACACTCTTACTCCCATGAAGCTTGAAAATGTAACTTTGAGATATGGATTACCCGCATGGAGAGCGTTCACAGATAATCAGCATGAGTATAACCATTTTTTTATGTATGGCGAAAAGTATCTAAACTCCAATTTCTCGAAATGTACCTCGTTCGTATGCACCGTGCTACTACAAGCCCACCTTGTTTGTATACACCGTGCTGCTTTCATTTTAGTTTTCACAGCCCTGCGCCTACTGTGGTTATACAGTGTTTTATGAGCAGCTCATTAGGTAAAACAACATTACGAAAGCTATTCGGCAGTTGTTATAGCCACGGTTGCCACAGTTATTCTCCTGCAATTTATCCATCCATCTCAAAGCATTGGATGTCGGTGGCATCCAATAATCTTTTTTAGGACTTTATGATAGGTATGTTTCTTCAATTTCATACAGATGAGCGACAGTAAATCAACATAGCTGATCATTCCGGGGCAAAAACAACCACACTCAACATTCCACCGACCGCGAAACCTTTCGCAGATGGTCATTGGCACCATCAACAAGTGAACCAGGAGGGTCCACCGTTTACAACTAAGACCAAAGAACATGAGCGCATCCCTTCGGGCGAGAGGATGGCGAGATGATCATCATCATCGTCGTCTGGCTGCCTACCAGAACCTGCTCCAATTTCCTCCTCGAAGCGGTTTTGACCCTTACGACGACGGGTAGGTTTGCGTATCGTATGACAGGTTCTAGACCCGAGCAATGTTAATAAAAAAAACCGGAGCATAGGAATTGCAACAAAAACCGCACATTCCAGCTCTCTTGATGCTGCTGCTGCTGAAGTGGCTGAAGTGGATGATGACGAAAAGTTGAGCAGGATGAGAATTCCCTTCGTTGTCCTCCTCACCATGGTTCGAAGTGAAAGATGGGATAGGTAACCTCGGCAACTGAATTGAGGTTTCAACTTTCAGGTGTTCTTCTTCTACTTTTCGATCGCTCAATCCGCGTGCAGAATAGGGCACTGCATGAAATTCTCTTTTTCTCTTTCACTCCTACAGAAATTTTGTAAACAACAAGGCCAAGAAACGTCAAAATCCCATACAAAATCAAAACAGTGCAGTGCCCTATGGTGGAGGAAAACCGGCCTGCTTTGGATGGCCGATCGTAAAATGCGAGCACCACCGACTGCTACGATCATCGGGATGGGAAAAGCAAACTCGGCACTATAAAATTATATGGAACCGTTGTTGTTGTTGTTGTCGCCGCGCCGGTGCGAAGCATCTTTGCGATCCAGTTCTCATCGAAATGAGTCGGAATCGCATCGGGAGGATAGAGCCCGAAGGGCGAAGAGGAAACAGAGAACGAGAAAAAACATCAAAATATTATAAATCAACCGGAAATAAGTGCATATTTTCGATAATGAGTTGAGACCGATCCGATCCGAAGACATCGGCGGTCCAAGTGATATGGCAGCTCTTTCCCGTGTATTACGGGTTGTGGCGGCGCTGCTGCAGCACACCGTTACCGACGATCGAAAGCGCCGCCGCGCGTCAGCCCAATTTGAAACTGGTTTGAGTGATTGGTTCCACAATCGAAACGAAATGCCAGTAGAGGTATAGTGCACAAAAATTTCCCGAAACGTGCGTTTAACACGAGCGCGCGATCGCTCGTCCGCCTGCATGGGATGATGGTACCCAGATGGATGGGGATGCTCTAATGGCTTTAAAGCGAATGCACGCGATCGCACCGCGCCGCTGCCGACTTCGATTAATTGGGTTTGTTTGGAAAACTTTCCCCCGATGCGCCAAGCCCAAGAGAAGCGTTGATAATCTACTAACAACATTGCACATGGGGAGGCAACCGGTAAACACTCGGCGGGAAATGTTTACCTTTAGGAGATGGGCTCTATTTGGAGGCTATTTTGTTACGTTTTTACCCGGTTGCTTTGATTGCTGATTAGCTATTTTGCTAGAAAAGTGCGGCGGCGTAGACGCACAGCCTAGCCTCAGCTGGGTGTACAATCTGATCGATAATTTGGCAAACTACCCGACGCGACGGAGGATCGCGATTAGAGTTAGAGGCGATCGTTGTTCGTTTGATCGGTAGCCAATTGATCGATCGTTGAGATCATCGGTCGATCGGACAAAAAGCAAAACAAGCGGTAGCCAGCGATCGCGCCACCGTGATTGCGCGGCGCTGACTTTTGACGTCTACTGACGGACGAACCTAATTGCGCGGTGACGCTTCGAAAGTTTGCGTCCGCGCGCGCTCGCGCGTGGGAAAAGAGTTATGGGCCCACAATTGATCCAATCGTGAACGTGATTGAATCCTATCTTCGTTAAATACCTTGTGGTTTACGGTGATTTTACAGTATTTGAATGCGTGCGTGGTCAACAAAAATGATTTTATTGAGTAACGCTTCGAGCAATATCAAGATAAAAATCCGAGCAATATGAAGGTGGGAAACTTCACATCTGTAGAATTGTACAAACCTTGTGCGAAAAATCACCCGAATTAAGGTGGGAAATCAGCACGACAATGGCGTTCCGCAAACAACCACGCGGAAATAATCGCATTCCAACTAACGAACGGCCGCGCAATCCACTTTCACCTTGTGCGAAGTGCAAATTTGACGACCTTTTGTTTCCGATTCGGGTTTGGAGCCGCGAACCGCCAGTAATTTTCCCAGTTTTTTGCGACCTATGTCGATCCCTGGTCGGTAACAAAAACAAACCACAAGGCACGTGGGTCACACCTTGCGCTCACTGCGATCGAGGCTAGAGAGCTGCGCCGCCAGTCGAGCTCAGTCAAAGATTGGAATGTTTCTCTAGGCATGGGCCCAAAAAAGCGAAACATTCGGAAGGGGAATTAAAAATTCGGTTCCCAACTGTATAATTACCCGGACCGAATTTATATCCCCTGATTTCGGGGCGAGGTTCCTCCCGAAAAGTGTGAGGTTTCATTGCCAGAGGAACGCGAGAGTACCGGAGAGCGCACCAGTAGTGTATCCAATGGTCCGAAAATGGAATCTACAATTATTCCCTCGCCACTGGCCGGCGCTCCCAGTCGACCCACCATTGCGTCTGGGTTGAAGCCGAGGCCGAGCAGTCGGCTCGCGGATAACTGTTCTTACCCGCCGCAGTTCGGTAGCTTATTATTTGGGCGATTCGGCACAGGCCGCTGGTGGTGTTGGTGGTAGATCCACATGGTACGGGCGGCGCAGTGTGCATTGCTATTCTGGTCTAATTGTCCAGCCCGGCATCCAATCTTGGACGTTGTTGAGGTGAAAGAAACAGAATGACGATGGCGAAGTGGTCGTATAATGATCATCGAAAAAGTTTGGGATGTTTTTGTTTCTTTCTTGATGTTATACTGAATATAAACAAGTTCCCAAGTAGAAATGATCAGATGTTCAAGAAGCTATGTGTTTTCCTTATGGAACCAGTTTACAATATACAACATTTCCTTATTAAAGGAATCGTATGCAACGTAATTGCAACCGTTATTCTATTGAAGATGGCTAAATTTGGTTAAAATTAGTTTCTGCGCTCCAAAGATATGACGAGTATAATAAACGTAACCTCAGTAGGCGTTTGATTTGTACAAATTGGCAAGGCGTCCCATTGCTTTGTTTGTTATGATGCCACAGGTTATGGGCCCAGATATGTGTAGTCCCAACTAACAAAAGTAGCTGCATAACAGCTTATGCAGCAAACGCTCTTGGAAGAAAGCTCGCATAAGCTCTTATACAGTAAAATTGTTAGTTGTGCTATCTATAATAGGTAAATTAAATCAAATTCAATACAACCTACATCCTGAGTGCTTTGCTTTTAGCGTTGATATTGGTTGCTTTCATTTTAGCGTGTTTGACAGCTTGAGCCAGAATTTTCAGTTTTGTGAGTGTTGTTGTCGCGGACGGATGGGTGTTAGATCCCATGCGAAAGTGATTCGGCTGATGGCGGATCAGCCAAATAGAAATAGGTTAGCTACTTTTGGCTCGGCTCGGACACTACAATGGCGTAAGTCGGTTTGGAACCATTGCGCTTCCTCTTATGGTAACGGTGCCAAAAAAAGGTTGGTATGCTTTCGGAATTATGGTTCCGGAAGTGTCCGGAAGGCTCCCTGTGGATAAAAATTGGAGTAGGCAATTTTTCCTGGTAGGCCACCTGTCTAGAGGGCAGTTTGGTAGGCCAGGAGTAAATCTAAACAGGCGATTCCCTGGAGGAAATGTAGAAGGAAGATTCCCTGGTAGGCCATCTGTCAGAAGGGCAGTATGGTAGGCCGGGAGGAAACTGAAACAGAGGATTCCTTGGTAGGCCATCTGTCAGAAGGGCAGTTGGGTAGGCCGGGAGGAGGAAAACAAAATTCTCCGGAAAGGCTCCCTGACGCAAAGGCAGAGGAGTAGGCCGGGAGGTAAGATCGCTACAAACAGATGATGTGATGCTGATAACAGACAAACAGATGATGTAACGCTGATCACAGATAAACAGATGATTTGATGATGATCACAGATAATCAGATGATGTGATGATGATCACAAACAAACAGATGATGTGATGATGATCACAAAAAAACAGATGATGTGATACTGATCACAGACAGATAATGTGATGATGAATACAAACAAACAGATGGTGTGATGATGATCACAGACAAACAGGTGATTTGATGATGATCACAGACAATCAGATGATGTGATGATGATCACAAACAAATAGATGGTGTGATGCTGATCACAAACAAACAGATGATGTGATGCTGATCACAAACAAACAGATGATGTGATGCTGATCACAGACAAACAGGTGATGTGATGCTGATCACAGATAAACAGATGATGTGATGCTGATCGCAGACAAACAGATGCACTCAAAGAATTGCAATATGCTTTTAACTTAGAAGGCAACTACAACAAACTACTGAGCATTGAAGCGAATTTTTTCGGTATTTACCGCTTCGAAGGCAAAGGCGCCATCGCATATGTACTTTGAAACTGTAACAGCAAGGCTACGGTCACAGACAAACAGACGTAACACTCTGATATTTTGCATCGTACACCGATTTAACGGTCTATTTGAAAATTTGATAGTTGGCCAACTGACCACCCGTCGCGCTCGCATCGTTTTTGCTCGAGTTTGACGTTTGCCCACTACCGCCACCTAGTTGATGGTCGGCCAAACTCAGTCCTTTTAGCATTGGGCGAACGTGTTTCCGTGACTATGATTTGACTCGAAAAATGTTCGAAGTGTTACGTCTGTTTGTCTGTGCTACGGTGATGCTATTTGTTCATCCCATAGCGACCGTTTCAGTTATTTAAGTGATCCATTGATTCAAATTGATTAAAATATATCTAAACGAACAACTCACATGTGTTTATTTATACAAGCACATTTGATAAACAATCTGTTTAACAATTGTACTTACAGTCTGTAATTCTTGCCATTAAAACATAGTTAACATACTGAAATAAACGGTAACAATGGAACTTCACCTGTTTAAAGATTCGCATTCGCTTCCCTTATAGCAGAGAAGAGAAGGCCATCTCCCGAGTCAGAAATTGATAAATATTTCATGCTGTTGGTCGCGACACCTAGCGGTTGAAGCCACACTTTTTACGCGGAAAATTTCAACCGTGTTGACACGAAAAAGCAAAAACTGATTCGCAAAAAAAATGTGTTTAACTAGAATGTATTTCGGGGACACAGTCAAAGTTGCTTATTTCTTAAAACCGTAAATAAGGTACGCGATACAATAGTGATGGGAATATGTATGAAACCGTTATGATAATCAAAAAAAATGTTAAAACACCATTATTATGCTTTATAACAGCCTGCAATTGCAAAAAACATCTTTGGTACGTGCACCGTATTATTGCAATAGTGGACGAAACAACAATTGATATGCTCTCAATGAAACAAAATTTCGAAGAATAAGATAATTAATCATCGATATGACGTCTTCTGTTCATTAGTTTTGATTATACCTGATATAATCAATACACTTTGAGCCATGCAGTTTTTTTGACGTTTATACACGATGGAAACGAAATGGGTAGAAACAAAATAAATCGAGTCGATTTTTCACGCCTAAAATTTATCACTTTTCGTGTGTTTGGTTTGTTCTGAGATGCCCTTCTCTTCTCTGCTTATAGACTTATTCGGTTCGGTGGTGATCCGAGAATGGTACAAAAGGGGGGAAGAAATAGGAATGCAACAACTGCTCGCATTCGAACAAACAGCCAACGAATGAGAGCAGACATGAAAATTGCAATTACACTATTTGTTCGCCAAAGATGTTAGAATTTCACTGGAAATGTGTTTCCAGCCAACCGACAAGCTTTTTCCAGGGAACCAAGCAAGCACTGGCTGAATCAACCCGTTCCCCTCAGCAGATCCACATGCATGGAATGAAGACAGGTACATACGAGAAGCAACGGACCCCTTGCTGCGCAGTTGGCGGCGGCGGCGCGCGAATATGTGATCACACGCGCGTTTCCCATTGCCTACTTGGACCGAAAAAAGAAATAGCAACATGTACACAATAATGGCAACATAAATAAACATGTAACAAACAGCGTCGTCGTCGTCGTCGTAGTCGGTAGTCCCCACGGCCTACTACGACGACGACGAGTCCAAATCGAGTCCGAACGTTCGGGTTGCTTCTCTATAATGTAGGTTTATAGCGAAAAAAGATCACCCTCCTAGCGTATTGACGGTACCGGCCGCTAAGGTGCACACTAAATAGTACAGCCCAACAGAACAGCGCACATGGATGGTTTGGTACACGACGGACGACACCACGTTTGTTACTCGCCGGGGAGGAGGTCCGCACAGAAGAACAATCGGGTATTTACCTACAGGGTGCGGCAGGAAAAAATGCGAAAAGTTCAAGGCACTCTTACACGCTAAATATGGGATATATATGACTATTTCTTCATGACAGTGTATCAGGCAATGTCTATATTCTAGCACTGCAAAATAAAAACGAACATATTTGTTGTTTAACATGTGATAATGTAAGCCTAATAAGCGGATATCAATAAACTGCGCGCCCAATGGTCATTAAAAAAAATGACTCTAACAGTAAGAAAATTAGCTTAAATTCGATGAAAAACCAGACCACACTGATCCAGAGCCATGTAGTTTCACATACTAGATGAAATAAGTACATATATTTGATGATATTGTAGAGAAAATTAAGAATTTTGTTTTATCAGATACGAAATTTAGCGACCCGTGTACTTTTCTGCGGTTTGAAAATTTTGATTGTTTTCAACTTCAGGCACCGCCATGTAAAGGTTAGTGGCCAAAATGTTTTTTTTTTTAAATTAACTTTTCAGAAAACTAGCCTATTAGAGATCATGAAACGTTGAAACATAGATTGGTTAACGTCAAATGGACGAAAATTAGGTTTGAAGTTGAAAAACACTTTCGCATTTTTTCCTGCCGCATACTGTACAACATCAGCTGCCTGATTCGCATGGCCAGAAGTACATACATACACAGTTCAATGCACAAAACACACAACTCATCTAATCTAATTCGCCAAATCCGGTCGGTCCGGCTCGGGATTCCGGCGAGGCCCTGCTGCGCTAGATCGAAAATTGCTCCGTTGTTGCTCCCTCGAAGAAAAGCTTTATTTCTTCATTTCCTCCCGGCCTGAACCGACGACCATAGTGAACTCTGATGGGTGCGAATGGTTGCCGTTTGTAGCTTGGCAACCATCAGGGATGCCAGATGATTTGTTTTTCCAATGTTTTTACAATTGTTTTTCTTCTATAGTTTTTCCCGGGGTTTCTACAGGATTTTTTCCAGAAGGACCTCGTGGAAATTTTGTTGAAGTTTCATCTGAGATTTCTTTCGGAATTTCTTCCGAAACTTCCCTGAGAAGATTTCTTCCGGTGTTTCTTCACGGATATTTCTTTTAGAGCTCTTCGAGAGACTTTCTCCTGGATTTTTGGGATATCTGTAGGAGCTCTTGCTGATATCTCTCTTGTAGTTCTTTCTATGATTTATTTCAGAGAATCTTTAGGCTTTTCCTCGTAGTTTTTTTCCTGTATTTCCTGCAGTGACCATCCTGAGATTTGTTGAGAGATATTTTCAGGATTACATTATGTGTTCGAACCAGAATCATTACCAGAAGTTATCCCTGATTATGGGTGTATCTTTTGGGATTTCTGTAATAGATGGTCCCGAAGCTCTTGAAGAGAGAAATCCGCTTTCTAAAAGTTTTCCTTCGGAATACCTCCTGGGATACGGAATTCTCGGCGAAATATCGAAAGGTATCCAGCTGAATTCTTGAAAGAAACTCCGGGAAGGCCTATGTAGGTATTGGAAAAATTTCGAGAGGAATTCCGAAAAAAACCCCTGAACACTGGTCTTTCGGGACTTATTCTGGGATCAATTTCGGGCGAAATCCAGAAGGAACTCTGGAAACATCAGAAAGAAATCCCAAGGTAAACTACGGCGAAACACCGCGGGGAACTCCGGAAAACTTTCTGGAAGGAGGTAATGGAAGAACTTTTGCAGCAATTTCGCAAAAAATACAGGGAAAACTGTTGAGTACTTTAAAGTACTTTAGATGGAAGCTTTTACAGATATTTCTCGTGGAGTCCCTGACATGATTTATTTCAGAGGTTTTTCCTCGTACTTATATCCAGTACCACAGTCAGAGATCTTCCTGGAATCACTACCAGAAATTTCTCTTATGGTTGCTTTCGAAGTTCTTGCAGGATTTCTTTTTTTCTTGGAATATCTTCTAGGATACGACACCCTTGTGATAACTTCCTGAGAGTCGTCAGAAGGAATTAAGGTGAAAACTTCATTCCTGTTCGAGAAATCTCCAGAAGAATTCTGGAAGAAATCCTGAGACAACTGGGACATCTCGGAGGTTATGGTTAAGGAATGTTAGGTAAATTCCAGTATGAAATTATGGGCAAAATCCCACGAGAAAACGTTAAAAAATTCCGAAAGAGACCTCGTGGAAAACTGCTGAAATCCTGGGAGGAACTCTGGTAGAAATCGCAGGAACGATTCTCAGAAATCTCGGAAGGAATTCTGGGAGCAAATGCGAAAAAACCTCCTGAATTCCTCCAGGGGTTCCTGCTGAAGTTCCTCCTAGGATTTTTTCAGCAGTTTCACCTAAATTGACTTCATTCAAGAGTTCCAACTGGAATTCGTGACGCATGTCCTGGCCTTTGTTCATGAATTACTCTAAGGACTTATTCCGGAATTTCACCTGGAATTCCTCCGGGTGTTTCGTTGAAGAGTCTCACTGAGATTTCTTCAGGAGTTCTATCTGGAATTTCTCCAGAAAGTCCACCTGGGGTTCTCCACGAGCTCTACCTTTAATTTCCTGGGCTTCTATAAGTAGTTCCTGAGATTTTTTTCAGTGGTATCACCTAGATACTAGACTTCCTACAAAAGTATCAACAGGAATTCTTCGATGAACTATAATTTCAACTCGTCCAATAAAAGTTCCAACTACAATTCATTCAGAAGTTCTAGATGACACTGGTCTAGACATTGATTTAGATATTGCTCCAGGATTTCCGTCTATATCTGCAGAAGTTTAACCTGAGGTTCCTCCAGGAGCTCTACTTGGGATTTTTTCTAGATTTTATCTAGAAAGTCCTCTGCTAGTTCCTTCGAGAAGTCTTCCGGGAGTTCTTCCGGAAGGATATGCCTTTTCAGAAATACTTCCAGAGTATTCTTCCAGCAGTTTTAGGACTTCTTCCAGGAGTTTTTGCGACAGTATTCCTCCTTCAGTACTTCAGTTGTTTCTCAAAGTGCTTATCCACAAATACTTCCGTAAGTTTCTATAGGAGTTACTCCGGAAACATTTATTCTAGTGTTCCTTTTCAAAAAAGCTTCTCTGGGAGCGCTTCTGCAGTACGATGGTTACCGGCTTTCGTTCAACCAGCGTGTCGGTGAGTGCATCTAATGGTCCTGTTGTACTCTTCATCCGTCCATCTTGGAAGTTCTTAACGACTGCACATGAAGATTGCATTAATTTGGCAACCTCGTATTGGTTGTTGGTCTGTCTTCGCCTTTTTGTAGCCCGGCCATTTAAAGCCTCCCGTCGTGTGATCATTGCCGTCCTCTGGCTTGTTCAGCATGGACCTGGCTGTGGGAGTGTGCATTTCTGTGTGTATGTGTGTACATATGTATGTCTGTGTACAAACAAGGTTGCTCACTTTTAAGAAGTTTCCCAATGGTCGAATTGAACGATTTAAGCACGAATCTAACAAGAGTTTTACCGCATTGTTTGCTATAGAAAATGTTCCGGATCGGTCGAGGCGTTCCGGAGTTATGGCCGTTTGAGTGATCCGTATTTTGTAACCTTCAGCAGAGTTTACGAATTTTGTACGAAGTTCATCAATGGAGACCAGGAAAATTCTCGATGATAGCCCAAAACTCAAGATAACGGCCTAAAACCCAAGATGACGGCTCAAAATTTAAAAAAAGGCTGTTTATGGAGTTTAAGGCCATTAGAAACATGTAATATGGGTGGCATGGTCCTCAACGCGTATGTCGCGACCAGAATCTCCAATATGGCATAGCATAGCATAGCATAGCATGAATACTTGCACAAATCTTGGATGAAGTTGCAAAGTTGAATATTTCCATTGACATTGCTGATGTCGCTACTATCTACAATGTCATAGATTCACTCAGCTCCACACACCTGGCCAAGTCCTTGCAAGCATTTATAAATCCCTTCATCAACTTAGAAAGAGCCCAGAACTGAAGCATCTTCCAATAGATGAAAGGATGTTGAAAATAGCGAATTTTCAACTTATATGCAGTTATAAAGTAAATATACTGAAATAGAAGTATTTATAAATAAATAATATTGGAAAGATCTCACCAATTGTTGTGGGGTTTTTGTGGTTCAATGCCGATCATCTAATTGTCTTGATTAATGTTCTTCTCTGTAAAGAACAACACGATACTCAGCAAAGAACAACACAATACTCGACCAGAATCTCCAATATGGCGGCCAAAAAATCCAAAATGGCAGCTCGAACTTCAAGATGGCGACTGATTCAATGAACTTTCAAAAAATGGCGTTCAGAATATCTAAAATTGCGACTGTTTCAATGAGTTTAAATCCATGCATTTTAAGTGGTTTTGATATAGAAAAGACACAGACAAACAGACGTAACACTTGCGAAATTTCCATCGACCACGCTTTTAACGTTCATTTAAAATTTTCACAGTTGTGGCTTTCACAACCAGAGGCGCGCGCATCGTTTTTCTATGCGTTTGACGTTTCACACTAGCGCCTTCTGTTGACGATATTGCACAACACAGTGATTCGTGCAACTTTTCCACCAGGTGATGGTAGTGTGAACTGGGCGATGGATTTCCATGAAAATCGTCCAAGGTGTTACGTCTGTTTGTCTGTGGAAAAGATGTCCGGAGCCCAAAAATAGTGATCAGCATATCCAAGATGGTGGTCCAAAATCCAAGATGGTGGCTGTATTCAGGAGTTTTCGGCTCGAAAATCATGCAATATGAGTATATTTGGAATGGAAGAGATGTGCAGGGGTTTCAGGAGCGTTCCAGGGGTCTTCAAGGGATTTCAGGGGCGTTTCTGGAAGTTTCAGACGTCCCAGGGGCGTTCCAGTGGTGTTTCAGTGACTTTCAGGGTGTTCCATCAGGTTTCAGGGAGTTTCAGAAGCGTTCCAAGGGGTTTCAATTAATTTCAGGAGCGTTCCAAGGAGTTTCAGGAGGTCCTAGGAGCGTTCCAAGGAGTTTCGAGGAATTGGAACTGGGTGAGTTCCATGAGGTTGCAGGCAGTTTCAGAGGCGTTTCAGGGGATTTTAAGCGTTGGCGACCTAAATCTCAGGACGGCAACTGTTTTGATGAGCTTTAGGCTCTAAAACCATGCAAGATGGGTATTTTTGAGTGGTTTTGGTGTGGAAAAAATGTCTGGAGTTCAAAAATGGTGATCAGCATATCTAATATGTCGATCTAAAATCCAAGATGGCGGCTGCTTCAAGGAGTTTTAGGCTCTAAAACCATTCAACATGGGTATATTTGGTATGGAAGAGACGTCCAGGGGCATTCCAGAGGTGATCCAGGAAGTTTAAGGAGCGTTCCAGGGAGTTTCAAAGGCATTCCTTTGCGTTTAATGGGCGTTCCACGGAGATTCAGGGAGTTTTAGTGGCGTCCGAAGGGTGTTCGAAGGGGATTCAGGGGTGTTCCAGTGGGTTCCAAAGGGTTTCATGGGTGTTTCATGAGTTTTTAAAGGCGACACAGAAGTGTTCCATGGGAATTTGGCAGGGTTTCAGGGGTATTCCTGGGTGTTCCAGAGGATTCCTGTGAGTTTCAGGCGACTTGAGGGTCGTTTCCTGGGGTTTCAGAATGATCCAGTGGATTTCAGAAGCATTCCAGGGGTTTCAGGGGCGTTCCAGGGACTGTCCGGGGTGCTCCCGGGAGTTTTAGAGAACATAAGGGCGTTCCAGGGGATTTCAGGGGCGTTTTATAGTGTTTCAGGAACGTTCCAGCAGGTTTCAGCGGATTTTCAAAGCGTTGCAAGGGTTTTCAGGAGCGTTCCAGGAAGTTTAAGGGGTACTCTAGAGAGCTTCAGAAGGTTCCAGGGAGGTTTCAGGGAACTCCAGTTTCCGGGGCGATCCAGTTTCATATGGTTTCAGGGGATCCCAGGGTTGTTCCTGGGGTTTCGGGGATGTTCGATGGAATTTCGAGACGTTTTAGAGTGTTTCAGTGGGATCCCGGGGGTGTCACGGGCGTTCCAGGGGTTTTCATGGGGTTTCAAGGGCATTCCAGGGAGTTTCAAAGGCATTCCGTAGAGGTTTATGGTCGTTGCACGGAGTTTCAGGGGGTTCTAGTGGCGCCCCAAGGATGTTTCAAATGGTTTCAGGGTTGTTCCAGGGGGTTTCAAAGGGTTTCATGGGTGTTTCACGAGACTTTAAAGAAAGTAAGGCTTTAAAGAAGTGTTCCATGGGACTTCAGGAAGATTTCGGTGGTATTCCTGGGTGTTCCACTGGATTCCTGTTAGTTTCAGGGGACTTAAGGAGCGTTTCATGGGGTTTCAGAATGATCCTGTGGATTTCAGGAGCATTCCAGAGGCTTTCCAGGGAGTTTCCGGGGAGTTCCTGGGAGTTTCACAGGACATAGGGACATTCAAAGGGCTTTCAGGGGCATTCTATGGTGGATCAGGAACGTTCCACCAGATCTCAGTGGGTTTCCAAAGCGTTGCAAGGGTTTTCAAGAGGTTTTAGGAGTGTTCCGGGAAGTTTCCGGGGTACTCCAGAGAGCTTCAGAAGGTCCCAGGAGCGTTTCATGGAGCTTCAGGGAGTTTTGGGGACGTTCCATTGGGCTTCAGTGGATTCCAGGGGTCTATGGTCGTTTCACGGTGTTTTAGCCGGTTTCAGTATAGCTCAAAGGATGTTCCAGGAGGTTTCAGGGTTGTTCCATGGGATTTCGGTGGTATTCCTGTGTGTTCCAGTGGATTCCTGTTAGTTTCAGAGGGCTTAAGGAGCATTTCATGGGGTTTTAGAATGATCCTGTCGATTTCAGGAGGATTCCAGGGGTTTTAAAGGGGTTTCCAGGGCGTTCCACGGAGTTTCCGAGGTGTTCCCGGGAGTTTCAAAAGACACTAGGGCGCTCCAGGGGGTTTCAGGGGCTTCCCACGGCGTTCCAGCAGGTCTAAGTTTCCAAAGCGTTGCAAGGGTTTTTAAGAGGTTTCAGAAGCGTTCCAGTAAGTTCCAGGGGTACTCCAGAGAGCTTCAGAAGGTCGGAGGGGCGTTTCAGGGAGTTTCGGGGACGCTCCATTGGATTTCAGTGGGTTTCAGGGCCGTTCCAGGGGATTTCAAGGAGTTTCAGTAGCGATCCCTGGAGTTTAATATGGTTTCAGTGGGTCCCAGGGGTGATTCTGAGGGTTTCAGAGGCGTTCCATGGAGTTTCGAGACGTTTTAGGATGTTCCAGTGGGGATTCGGGGGTGTCATGGGCGTACCAGGGGTTTTCAAGGGCGTTCCAGGCAGCTTCAGTGGTATTCTTGGGTGATTGAGGGGCATTTCATGGGATTTCAGAGACGTTTTAGGGTGTTCCAGCGTGATTCAGGGGGGTTCATGAATATTGTAGGGTATATCAGGGAGTTCCAAAAGCGTTCCAGGAGTGTTCCAAAGAATTTCAAGGGCGTTTCATAGGGTTTTAGGGACGTACTAGGGTGTTTCAGTGGGTTTCAGAGGGATTAGGAGCGTTCCAAGGGTATTCAATGGATTTCAGGAGTGTTCCAGGTGATTTCTGGGTGTTCGCAGCCTGGGGACCCCGGGGCGTTGCAGGGGTATTCCAGGGGATTTTAGGGGGTCCCAAGAGCGTTCCAAGGATGTTCCAGGTTCCGATGTATGCCTGATATCACCTGAACCCAGAAACGCCTTGAAACTCCTCTGAATTTTCTATGAATGTTACGGAAATCCTACTCGGAACCCCGCCGAAGCCCCCTGAAAGTCCTTAAAACATCACTGAAACCCCCTTAGAAGCCCTGAGAAACCCGCGGAAAACCTTTCTAAAATTCCCATGAAGCTTGAAAATGTAACTTTTAAATATGGATTACCCGCATGGAGAGCGTTCACAGAAAATCAGCAAGAGTATAACCATTTTATTTTGTATGGCGAAAAGTATCTAAACTCCAATTTCTCGAAATGTACCTCGTTTGTATGCACCGTGCTCCTACAAGCCCACCTTGTTTGTATACACCGCGCTGCTTTCATTTTAGTTTTCGCAACCCTGCGCCTACTGTGATTATTGTGTTTTATGATCAGCTCGTTAGGTAAAACAACATTACGAAAGCTATTCGGCAGTTGTTATAGCCATGGTTGCCACAGTTATTTTCCTGTAATTTATCCATCCATCTCAAAGCATTGGATGTCGGTGGCATCCAATAATCTTTTTTAGGACTTTATGATAGGTATGTTTCTTCCATTCTCTGCAGATGAGCGACAGTAAATCAATACAACTGATCATTCCGGGGCGAAAACAACCACACATAACATTCCACCGACCGCGAAACCTTTCGCAGATGGTCATTGGCACCATCAACAAGTGAACCAGGAGGGTCCACCGTTTACAACCAAGACCAAAGAACATGGGCGCATCCCTTCGGGCGAGAGGATGGCGAGATGATCATCGTCATCGTCGTCTGGCTGCCTACCAGAACCCGCTCCAATTTCCTCCTCGAAGCGGTTTTGACCCTTACGACGACGGGTAGGTTTGCGTATCGTATGACAGGTTCTAGACCCGAGCAATGCTAATAAGAAAAAAACCGAGCATAGGAATTGCAACAAAAACCGCACATTCCAACCCTCTTGATGCTGCTGCTGCTGCTGAAGTGGCTGAAGTAGATGATGACGAAAAGTTGAGCAGGATGAGAATTCCCTTCGTTGCCCTCCTCACCATGCTACGGAGCGAAAGGCCGCATAGGTAACCACGGCAATTGGACTGAGGAAAGAGGATGGTTTCAACTTTCAGGTGTTCTTCTACTTTTCGATCGCTCAATCCGCATGCAGAATCATGGAGGAAAGCCGGCCTGCTTTGGATGGCCGATCGTAAAATGCGAGCACCACCGACTGCTACGATCATCGGGATGGGAAAAGCAAACTCGGCACTATAAAATTATATGGAACCGTTGTTGCTGTTGTCGCCGCGCCGGTGCGAAGCATCTTTGCGATCCAGTTCTCATCGAAATGAGTCGGAATCGGATCGGGAGGATAGAGCCCGAAGGGCGAAGAGGGCACAGAGAACGAGAAAAAACATCAAAATATTATAAATCAACCGGAAATAAGTGCATATTTTCGATAATGAGTTGAGACCGATCCGATCCGAAGACATTGGCGGTCCAAGTGGTATGGCAGCTCTTTCCCGTGTATTACGGGTTGTGGCGGCGCTGCTGCAGCACACCGTTACCGACGATCGAAAGCGCCGCCGCGCGTCAGCCCAATTTGAAACTGGTTTGAGTGATTGGTTCCACACAATCGAAACGAAATGCCAGTAGAGGTATAGTGCACAAAAATTTCCCAAAATGTGCGTTTGACACGAGCGCGCGATCGCTCACTCGCCCGCCTGCATGGGATGATGGTACTCAGATGGATGGGGATGCTCTAATGGCTTTAAAGCGAATGCACGCGATCGCAGCGCGTCGCTGCCGACTTCGATTAATTGGGTTTGTTTGGAAAACTTTCCCCCGATGCGCCCAAGAGAAGCGTTGATAATCTACTAACAACATTGCACATGGTGAGGCAACCGGTAAATACTCGGCGGGAAATGTTTACCTTCGGAGATGGGCTCTATTTGAAGGCTATTTTGTTGCGTTTTTACCTGGTTGCTTTGATTGCTGATTAGCTATTTTGCTAGAAAAGTGCGGCGGCGGCGTAGAAACTTAGATGCCCCAACTGGGCGTACAATCTGATCGATAATTTGGCAAACTACCCGACGGAGGTGCGCGATTAGAGTTAGAGGCGATCGTTGTTCGTTTGATCGGTAGCCAATTGATCGATCGTTGAGATCATCATCGGTCGATCGGACAAAAAGCAAAACAAGCGGTAGCCAGCGATCGCGCCACCGTGATTGCGCGGCGCTGACTTTTGACGTCGACTGACGGACGAACCTAATTGCGGTGACGCTTCGAAAGTTTGCGTCTGCGCGCGCTCGCGCGTGGGAAAAGAGTTATGGGCCCACAATTGATCCGATCGTGAACGTGATTGAATCCTATCTTTGTTAAATACATTGTGGTTTACGGTGATTTTACAGCATTTGAATGTGTGCGTGGTCAACAAAAATGATTTCATTGTAAATATATAACAAACATATAAATAATATATAACAAACATATAAATCCGAGCAATATGAAGGTGGGAAACTTCACATCTGTAGAACTGTACAAACCTTGTGCAAAAAATCACCCGAATTAAGGTGGGAAATCAGCACGACAATGGCGTTCCGCAAACAACCACGCGGAAATAATCGCATTCCAACCAACGAACGGCCGCGCAATCCACTTTCACCTTGTCCGAAGTGCAAATTTGACGACCTTTTGTTTCCGATTCGGGTTTGGAGTCGCGCCGACCGCCAGTAATTTTCCCAGATTTTTTGCGACCTATGTCGATCCCTGGTCGGTAACAAAAACAAACCACAAGGCACGTGGGTCACACCTTGCGCTCACTGCGATCGCGGCTAGAGAGCTGCGCCGCCAGTCGGGCTCAGTCAAAGATTGGAATGTTTCTCTAGGCAGGGGCCCGAAAAAGCGAAACATTCGGAAGGGGAATTAAAAATTCGGTTCCCAACTGTATAATTACCCGGACCGAATTTATACCCCCTGATTTCGGGGCGAGGTTCCTCCCGAAAAGTGTGAGGTTTCATTGCCAGAGGAACGCGAGAGTACCGGAGAGCACACCAGTAGTGTATCCAATGGTCCGAAAATGGAATCTACAATTATTCCCTCGCCACTGGCCGGCGCTCCCAGTCGACCCACCATTGCGTCTGTAGTTGGCTCGCGGATAACTGTTCTTACCGTTCTTACCCGCAGTTCGGTAGCTTATTATTTGGGCGATTCGGCACAGCCCGCCGCCGGTGGCGGTGGCGGTAGATCAACTCCGCATGGTACGGGCGGCGCAGTGCGCGTTGCTATTCTGGTCTAATTGTCCGGCGCGGCATCCAATCTTGGACGTTGTTGAGGTGAGAGAAACAGAATGACGATGGCGAAGTGGTCGTATAGGGTAATTCGCCAATTGTTGAACGGTTAGTACCGGCATTTTGGTTTTCGTTTGTTTTTCCGTGCATAATCTTACTTTAGTTGAAAAATATCCAGTGAACGTCTAGATCTACTTATCCCTTATACTGCCCATTGAATTTGTATTCCCTTAAATTCAATTTTCTAAGAGAAAATAGAACATTTGTATGGGAAGTCTGTAACCCAAATGTTGAACGCTTCCTTAAGCTAGCTCATCCTAATGTTGGACGGTTCTCGCCAATTGTTGAACGGTTGAAGCTTTGTTCGTAATTGATGACGTATAACCCGACATCAACCTATCATTCACCTGTTTTTATTTTGGCCACCAAACCCAACATAGACACGACAGTTACCCGATGTGGGTCCAACAGTGGTCCAACATTTGATAAAAATTGACCCGACTTTGACCCGACATCCGATATTTTTTCACCCTGGCGGATTTTTTCCGGGTTTTTTGTGTTTTGTGCCCAGCTAGTCCGAGCTAGTGACAATTAATTTAAATGACAAAGAATCGCACATTTGACGAGAGCTCTAGTGAACTGAAATCGGTTTAAAGATGACTAGATGCAAAAATGGCTGAAAAGATTTGATTAGAAGCGAAAACGACAGAAGAAAAGTACGCCTTTTGAAGCCCCTGAAACTCTTCTGGAAACCCATGGGACCCACTCAACCCCCAAGAACACTCATGGAACGACCCTGAAATCCCTTGAAAACCCTTGGATTGCTCCTCTTGGAACGCCTTGAAATACTCCTGGGACCCCCTAACACTCTGAATTTCTCTTGAACACCTCTGAAACGCCCTTGAAACCCATTGAAAACCACTGGAATCTTTCTAAAGCCCACTGGAACACCCCTAGAACATCCCTGGAACGCCTTTGAAACCCCACGAAATGTACGGTTAGGTAAACTGAAAAAAAAAATCTAGCAGTCAAGCTAACATCGTAGGTTATACCAGTGTTCAACAATTGGATCATGGATGCATAATGATAGTGTGATAAGAAAAATATTTTTTTCAAATTAAATAACAATGAAAATGTGATTTTAAACAATGTCAAACTGTTAAGGACATCCTTCATGTTCTTGTAACTATGGTGTGCCTTTGATATTTGTGGTCGATTTGCCCGCAAAGCTTAGTTCGTAACAGCAATTTCATAAAATTAATCTTAAGAATTGTGCAGTTTTCGTGTCATCAGCGGTACAAAATTTTCAATCAATTTTTTTGATGAAAAATATGTATAATTTTGTAACTTAATTAAAGCAATATCGTGACCCACATGTATATGCATCTACATCATACGTTTACGTTGGATGAAAATTACTTAAGTAAGATTTATAATAAAATATTCAGAAACTGTTCAACATTTGGGTAGTGTTCAACAATTAGCGAATTACCCTAATGATCACCGAAAAAGTTTGGACTGTTTTGTTTCTTTCTTGATGATATACTGAATGTAAACAAGTTTCCAAGTAAAACTCAGAGGTTCAAGAAGCTGTGTGTTTTCCTTATGGAACCAGTTTACAATATACAACATTTCCTTATTAAAGGAATCGTATGCAACGTAATTGCAACCGTTATTCTATTGAAGACGGCTAAATTTGGTTAAAATCAGTTTCTGCGCTCCAAAGATATGGCGAGTATAATAAACGTAACCTCAGTAGGCGTTTGATTTGTACAAATTGGCAAGGCGTCTCATTGCTTTGTTTGTTATGATGCCACAGGTTATGGGCCCAGATATGTGTAGTATCTATAATAGGCTAATTAAATCAAATTTCATATATCCTACATTCTGAGTGCTTTGCTTTTACCGTTGATATTGGTTGCTTTTATTTTAGCGTGTTTGACAGCTAGAGCCAGAATTTTCAGTTTTGTGAGTGTTGTTGTCGCGGACGGTTGGGTGTTAAATCCCATGCGAAAGTGATTCGGCTGATGGCGGATCAGCCGAATAGAAATAGGTTAGCTCCTTTTGGCTCGGCTCGGACACTACAATGGCGTAAGTCGGTTTGGAACCGTTGCGCTTCCTCTTGGTAGGCCATCTGTCAGAAGGGCAGTTGGGTAGGCCGGGAGGAGGAAAACAAAATTCTCCGGAAAGGCTCCCTGACGCAAAGGCAGAGGAGTAGGCCGGAAGGTAAGATTATTACAAGCAGATGATGTGATGTTGATCACAGACAAACAGATAATGTTATGATGATCACAGACAAACAGATGATGTGATGCTGATCACAGATAAACAAATGATGTGATGCTGATAACAAAAAAACAGATGATGTGATGCTGATAACAGACAGATGATGTGATGATGATCACAGACAAACAGATGATGTGATGCTGATCACAGATAAACAGATGATGTGATGCTGATAACAAAAAAAAACAGATGATGTGATGCTGATCACAGATAAACAGATGATTTGATGATGATCACAGACAATCAGATGATGTGATGATGACCACAGACAAACAGATGATGTGATGCTGATCACAGATAAACAGATGATGTGATGCTGATAACAAAAAAAACAGATGATGTGATGCTGATCACAGACAGATGATGTGATGATGATCACAAACAAACAGATGATGTGATGATGATCACAGATAAACAGACGCACTCAAAGAATTGCAACATGCTTTTAACTTCGAAGGCAACTACAACAAACTACTGAGCATTGAAACGAACTTTTTCGGTATTTGCCGCTTCAAGGCAAAGGCGCCATCGCATATGTACTTTAAAACTGTGACAGTAAGGCTACGGTGACGCTATTTGTTCATCCCATAGCGGCCGTTTCAGTTATTTAAGTGATCCATTGATTCAAATTGAGTAAAATATATCTAAACGAACAACTCACATGTGTTTATTTATACAAGCACATTTGATAAACAATCTGTTTAACAATTGTACATGCAGTCTGTAATTCTTTATATTAAAACATAGTTAACATACTGAAATAAACGGTAACAATGGAACTTCACCTGTTTAAAGATTCGCATTCGCTTCCCATATAGACTTAACCGGTTCGGTGGTGATCCGAGAATGGTGCAAAAGGGGGAAGAGATGGGAATGCAACAACTGCTCGCATTCGAACAAACAGCCAACCAACGAATGAGAGCAGACATGAAAATTGCAATTACACTATTTGTTCGCCAAAGATGTTAGAATTTCGCTGGAAATGTGTTTCCAGCCGACCGGCAAGCTCTTTCCAGGGAACCAAGCAAGCACTGGCTGAATCAACCCGTTCCCCTCAGCAGATCCACATGTATGCATGGAAGACAGGTACATACGCGAAGCAACGGACCCCTTGCGGCGCAGTTGGCGGCGGCGGCGCGCGAATATGTGATCACACGCGCGCGTTTCCCATTGCCTACTTGGACCGAAAAAAGAAATAGCAACATGTACACAATAATGGCAACATAAATAAACATGTAACAAACAGCGTCGTCGTCGTAGTCGGTAGGCCCCACGGCCTACTACGACGACGAGTCCAAATCGAGTCCGAACGTTTTGGGTTGCTTCTCTATAATGAAGGTTTATAGCGAAAAAAGATCACCCTCCTAGCGAATTGGCGGTACCGGTCGCCAAGGTGCACACAAAATAGTACAGCCCAACAGCACAAACCCTGTATAACAGCGCACATGGATGGTTTGGAACACGACGGACGACACCACGTTTGTTACTCGCCGGGGAGGAGGTCCGCACAGAAGAACAATCGGGTATTTACCTACAACATCAGCTGCCTGATTCGCATGGCCAGAAGTACATACATACACAGTTCAATGCACAAAACACACAACTCATCTAATCTAATTCGCCAAATCCGGTCGGTCCGGCTCGGGATTCCGGCGAGGCCCTGCTGCGCTCGATCGAAAATTGCTCCGTTGTTGCTCCCTCGAAGAAAAGCTTTATTTCTTCATTTCCTCCCGGCCTGAACCGACGACCATAGTGAACTCTGATGGGCGCGATTGGTTGCCATTTGTAGCTTGGCAACCATAAGTGATGCCAGTTGATTTATTTTTCCAATTGTTTTTCTTCTTGCTTTCTTCTCTAGTTTTTCCCGGGGTTTCTACAGGAATTTTTCCAGAAGGACCTCGTGGAAATTTTGTTGAAGTTTCATCTGAGATTTCTTTCGGAGTTTCTTCCAAAACTTCCCTAAGAAGATTTCTTCCGGAGGTGTTTGTCCACGGATATTTCTTAGAGCTCTTCAAGAGACTTTTTCCAGGATTTTAGGGATATCTGTAGGAGCTCTGGCTGATATCTCTCTTGGAGTTCTTTCTATGGTTTATTTCAGAGGTTCTTCAGGCTTTTCCTAGTTTGTTTTTCTTGTATTTCCTTCAGTGATCCTCCTGGGAATTGTTGAGAGATATTTTTCGGGATTACATTAAGTGTTCGTACCAGAATCATTACCAGAAGTTATCCCTGATTATGGGTGTATCTTTTGGGATTTCTGTAATAGATGGTCCCGAGGCTCTTGAAGAGAGAAATCCGCTTTCTAAAAGTTTTCCTTCGGAATACCTCCTGGGATACGGAATTCTCGGCGAAATATCGGAAGGTATCCAGCTGAAATCTTGAAAGAAATTCCGGGAAGGCCTATGTAGGTATTGGAAAAATTTCGAGAGGAATTCCGAAAAAACCCTGAACACTGGTCTTTCGGGACTTATTCTGGGATCAATTTCGGGCGAAATTCAGAAGGAACTCTGGAAACATCAGAAAGAAATCCCAAGATAAACTACGGCGAAACACCGCGGGGAACTCCGGAAAACTTTCTGGAAGGAGGTAATAGAAAAACTTTTACAGCAATTTCGCAAAAAATACCGGGAAAACTGTTGAGAAGCCTTCTCGGAAAATCACTAAGAGTAATTCGTGAAAGTACTTTAGATGGAAGCTTTTACAGATATTTCTCGTGGAGTCCCTCACACGATTTATTTCAGAGGTTTTTCCTCGTACTTATATCCAGTACCACAGTCAGAGATCTTCCTGGAATCGACCAGAAATTTCTCTTCTAGTTGCTTTCGAAGTTCTTGCAGGATTTTTTTTCTTGGAATATCTTCTAGGATACGACACCCTTGTGATAACTTCCTGAGAGTCGTCAGAAGGAATTAAGGTGAAAACTTCATTCCTGTTCGAGAAATCTCCAGAAGAATTCTGGAAGAAATCCTGAGACAACTGGGACTCCTCGGAGGTTATGGTTAAGGAATGCTAGGTAAATTCCAGTATGAAATTATGGGCAAAATCCCACGAGAAAACGTTAAACAATTCCGAAAGAGACCTCGTGGAAAACTGCTGAAACCCTGGGAGGAACTCTGGTAGAAATCGCAGGAACGATTCTCAGAAATCTCGGAAGGAACTCTGGGAGCAAATGCGGAAAAACCTCCTGTATTCCTCCAGGGGCTCCTACTGAAGTTCCTCTTAGGATTTCTTCTGCAGTTTCACCTAAATTGACTTCATTCAAGAGCTCCATCTGGAATTCCTGACGCATGTCCTGGGCTTTGTCCATGAATTTCTCTAAGGACTTATTCAGGAATTTCACCTGGAATTCCTCCGGGAGTTTCGTTGAAGAGTCTCACTGAGATTTCTTCAGGGATTCTATCTGGAATTTCTCCAGAAAGTCCACCTGGGGTTCTAGGCTTTTATCAGTAGTTCCTGAGATTTTTTTTCAGTGGTATCACCTAGATGTTAGACTTCCTTCAAACGTATCAACAGGAATTCTTCGATGAACTATAATTTCAACTCGTCCAATACTTCCAACTACAATTCATTCAGAAGTTCTAGATGACACTGATCTAGAAATTAATTCAGATATTGCTCCGGGATTTCCCTCAATATCTTCAGAAGTTTAACCTGAGGTTCCTCCTGGAGCTCTACTTGGGATTCCTCTTGGATTTTATCTAGGAAGACCTCTGCTAGTTCCTTTGGGAAGCCCTCCGGGAGTTATTCCGGAAGAATATGCCTCTTCAGAAATACTTCCAGAATTTTCTAATACTTCCAGAGTATTCTTCCAGTAGTGTTGTTTCAGGACTTCTTCCAGGAGTTTTTGCGACAGTATTCCTCCTTTAGTACTTCAAAGATGTTTCTCCAGGTGCTTATCCACAAATACTTCCGGAAATTTTTGTAGGAGTTACTCCGGAAACATTTTTTCAAGTGTTCCTTTACAAAAAAGTACCCTGGGAGTGCTTCTTCATAAATTTTTCGAGAAGGTTCCTTCTGGAGTGTTTTTGGCCTTCCTGCTGGGAGTGTTCCTTCGGAACTGTGCCTTAAGAAGTTTCTCCTGAAGTGATGCTCGAGGGGTTCTCCAAACTTGTAGGATTGTTCCTTATCAAGTCCTTCCGTGTATCCTCAAGAGTTCCTGCATAAACATTGCATCATGAGTGTTTTTTCAGGATTTTCCCCGGTAGTATTCCTCTAGAAGTGCCCCCACAGAAAGAAGTAGTTTCGGGTATGTTCTTCTATAATTTCCTTGGGAAATGTCACTTCCTTCTTCTTCAAGGAGTTTCTCTGGAAGTGTTCTCCAGACTTTCCTACGGAAGAATTTCTTTAGAAGTTTTTCCGAAAGTTATCTTCTAGAAATGTTTTTCCGGTGTTTTATTTCCCGGATGCCGGTTTTTCCGACCAATCATGCATAAGGACTTCCGGAATACTTCATCTAGGCTCAAGGAATTCCTCCGGGAGTGCTTCTCTAAGAGTTGACCTGAAGTATTCCAACAAGATTTTCTCCAGAAGTGACCTTTTAGTATATTACAGTGGGTGAATTTCTAAAAAAAAGTTGCCGAAAAATCCAAAGTAGCTGGCCAAAGATACTGGCCATAGAATTTTAGAAGAAATTACTGACGAAATTTCTAAAAGAATTGTCTGAAAAGAACTTCTGAAAAAATTATCGGATGCTCAGAGAATTTCTGAAGGAAATCTTAAACAAATTTCCAACGAAATTGCAGCAAGAATTTACAAAGGAATTCCCGACAAAATTATAATTGAAATTTTCAAATAAATTTCTCCAAATTTCCAAAAATATCAAACTTTCAAAAGAATTATCAAAAAAGTTGACAAAGGTATTGCCGAAGGAAATACCGAAGAAATTCCCAAAAGCACTCCTGGAAGATTTTCTGTGGAAATGCCAGGCAGAATTTCAGGAAAATTCTAAGAAGGAACTTCAAAAGGAACTCCCAGATGAACTCCCGTAAGAATTTTCGGAGAAACTTCTGGGAACATTCCTGGAAGAATCCATAGAATTATCTCCATTAATCCTAGAACTTCAGGAAGGATATTCAGACAAACCCATGAAACAGTTTTCGTAGGAATCCCTTAAAGGATTACAAAGGGGAACTTCTGGAGGAATTTCCAGTAGAACTCCTGTACGAATCCCAGAAGTAGTTGCGACTCTGTTAGACAATTCTCTCTAAAATGACAATTCCCGGAAACACCTGAAAAAAATAAAAAAAGGGACTTCTAGAAAAACTTTCCGAGATATACCTGCGAGAAATCCTGGAGGAACATCCGGTAAAATTCAGAGAGATTAAAAAAAAAATCTAGAACAATCTCCAAAAAACCAGGGCGATATTTTCTGAAACTCCTGAAAGAATCCATGTAGAAACTCGTGGAAGACCTGGAAAAAGTCCCAGTGGAAATCCTTGAGAAACTGTCAGAAAAACTCCTGAAATAGTTACCGCAAGAACTTTTGGAACTCATGGCAAAACTAAATGAACTTTCGGGAAAAAAAAATCCTAGAAATACCTTCAAACAATCCCGGAGGAACATTCGGTAAAATCAGAAAATCTCTTGGAAAAAAAAAACCAGAAGAAACCGTAGAAATCCAGAAGGATAATTGCTAGACCTTCCAAAAGCATCCATGCATGAATTCTTGGAGGAATGCCTGGAAAACGTCCCAGATGAAATCCTTGAGAAACTGTCAGAAGAACTCTAGATATAGTTGCTACAAGAACTTTTGGTAAGATTTCTTGGATAAATTAGCGAAAGAATTCCTATAAAGATTTACAGAGAAAATGTTTTAAAGAATTTCCGAGTATTCTTTCTGTAATGGTAGGTTATTCAGAACTTCCTATAAGATTTTATAAAAACTTCCTTCGGAAATCTCATATTTCTTTTTTAAATAAAAATTGCCAAATATTATATCATGAAAGTCTCAGCCATCAGCAAATCTCGTTCTGGAGCTCTGGCTGGAATTTTCTGGAGAAATTTGCGCATGAAATCCATGGTAAATCCTACACCGATTCCGAACGAAAACATAAAGATTTGTGGTCCTTTCTGATCATGATGTTAACACAGACAAACAGACGTAACACTTGCGAAATTTCCATCGATCACGCTTTTAACGATCATTTTAAATTTTCATAGTTGTGGCTTTCACAACCAGAGGCGCACGCATCGTTTTTCTATGCGTTTGACGTTTCACACTAGCGCCATCTGTTGACGATATTGCACAACACAGTGATTCGTGCAACTTTTCCACCAGGTGATGGTAGTGTGAACTGGGCGATTGATTTCCATGAAAATCGTTCAAGGTGTTACGTTTGTTTGTCTGTGATGTTAACTTCAAGCGTGATGTAAAAATTTATATGCGTGGCTAGATCCAGAAGATTAACGAGCCTGGATAAAACAAAGTGGAGAAACGTCAAAATTGGAACAGTTCATTTGCTGTCATCCACATAGTTCCAATCGAGCAGGAGACCTGTCAAAACGACTAGGATTCGCCACTTTGGTATACTCGAGACACTTTACAGAAGATCTCTTGCCGGGAGTTTGTTGTTTGGTGCGACAAGTGGGCAGTGTGCGTGTGCACGGCTAGATAAAGAAGCTTCCTTGCGGGTATTTGTTGTTCATCGCAAAACAGTAAACAATGAGCTTGAGCGTGGCTATAGCTATAGATTCAGAAGATGTCTTGTCGGGAGTTTGTTGTTCGGTGCAAAATGGCAATAGTCGGTTTGAGTGGATTGAGAAGATTTTTTGTTGTTTTGTTTATCGCGCGTGCCCAGACGGATTCGGAAGGTTCCTTGCCGGGGGGTGAGTTATTCGACGTGACATGTAAACAGTGGCATGAGCGTGGCTAGATTCAGAACAAGCCTGGCCGAGCGTGAGTTATTCGACGCGAAAGAGAAACAGCAGGTGAGCGCGACTTTGTTGTTCGATGCAGAAAGTAAACAACGAGCGTGTGCGCAGCTAGATTCCCATTTGTTTTTTTTTTCAGATCGGAATGTAAACTTTCAGTGAAGAAAATTCGTCTCGCAGTTAGCTGAAAAAGTTCCACTTCCACAAGTGCATTGCTTGGCGAATGAAAAAGAAGAAATCAAAGTGTGGATGCGATCGTCCGATGAGATCATTTTCGGTGATATCTTTCCAATTGTCTTTCGTGGATTATTATTGATAGATAGGGTATCGCGCCACTTGGGCGGTGGCTTCTATATTCGTCTGTTTTCCACTGTAACTCAGTCAATTTTGAACCAATTGACTTGAGATGTTGTACACGGGTAGATACTATACCTACCTCACCACATTCCAAAAGTTGTGTCAATTGGTTCAAATTTGACTGGAAAACAGACGAATATAGAAGCCACCGCCCAAGTGGCGCGATTCCCTACATGACTATACTTCTTTTGAGTATTCGTCATTTTTACCATCCTATCATCTATTGGAAGCTGATTCAGGTTTGGACGCTATCTAAGTTGATGAATAGGACTTTTTTAAGTAAAAAAACTTGCAAGAACTTGTGTTAAGATGAGAAAGTCTACCCAAGAAACAGGGATAGTTGAACAACAGTTTCTTAAGCTGAAGTTTGCTTAAGAGTTGTTTGTTCAACTCTTTCACAGCTAAAATGTTCGTTGGGTACGTAATTGTAGATATTAACGAAATCTGCAATGGAAAATTGGGCAAGTGTTCATGCCACGTTAAACTATGCAATCTTCTCATCTGGCATCCCTGTTCTCATACGAAAACGGCACACAGTCGCCTACCTGCCTACTACGATGACCTCTACCATGCGAGCATCTAAGATTGTTGCACGCGCAAAATCCAAGTGCCCTATAAAGGAATTTCTGCGTTCAATCGTCGACATTGAATGAAACTATACCTCGGCTACCGGACTCGAGGAAAACCATTAGCTCCGAGTTACTCCCTGTGGGACCGTTTTCTTCGAATTCCAGTACATTCATCCTCAACTCGCAGGGTTTCCCCTGGATTTTGGGCATTCGATCGGTCGGTAGCCGCAGAGCGTGGGGACCCCGAAAGCCTAAACGGACTGAGGTAAATGGCTCTTTTTCCTCCATTTCTTCCATTCCGTGTGGTCAGTCAGCCAGCGCAGCGCGAAACTATCTCCGGTCCGGGCCGGGCAGCCCAAACCCAGAGTCCATTCGGCCGTCCAATTTAATTCTATTAAAGCCTATCGAAGCATATAATTAAAAATATTGAAGTTCGAAGAAGTTCGAATCGAAGTGGTCGCTGCGGACGGAGCCTTGTTGGATCCACGCGCTTGCTGCGCGAGCTTCGAGGGCTGCGAGTTGTTCGATCGCGGATGACGAAGAAGGCGGTGGTGGTGGCGCGAGGCATCATCCGGCTTTTCGGTTTGTCCGTATGGCTTGGCTTGCTCAGCTGTATGGCACACCGGATAGTAGCAGCCACGCGAATTGTGAACTTTGCCACAGCCAGAGCCAAAAGCCAACCAACCGATTTGGGCGATGTGTGTTTTGATTTCTGTTTCATTACGGATTAATTTCGGTTTGGTAAAGGCAGTTTGTCCGTCCCGTCTGTTTGTCTGTCTGTCTGTCTGCCTGTATGTGGGTATGTTCGCCTGAGCGCTTTCAGTCATTCGGAAATTTAAAGTCTTTGCGGTCCAAGCAAGCAGGCGAGCAGGTCCAAGCAGACCGTTCAGTCCAGAAGGGAAGGGAAATGAAAGGTGGCCAAGCCAAAGAGACTCAGAAGAAGATTAGGCGCTTTATTCCTAGATGAGGAGAGAGCGAGGTCTCTAAATGTTAGCGTTTTAATGTGTTTATGGGAACTCTCCGGTCCGGGTTCGATTTATCGGTGTGGTCGGTCGGTCGGTTGGATTGGAAGGAATTCCATTCGGTTTGATGGGAATTAGATGAAGGAGGGATTACACACGAAATGACGGTGCAGATGGGGGAGTTGTGAGAGGAACAGTCAATTCCTCGGCCCACACCTAATCATCCTGAACGAATGTGTGATGGAGGAAGGAGCGGTGCAAGGAGAAGGGAGATGGAGGGAAGCCGCAGCAACCTTGTGTCTGCTGGGTTGCTCAGTTGGTCCAATTGAACTGAACGTTGTGGTCGGTTGATAGATTCACCGTAGCAGAGCGCGGAGGTCAGATTAGGTCAGGAAAGGGAAAGTAGGAAGTGACCTGTGTAAGGGTTGCTATTAATTTGAGTGGATTCCGGGATGATTCTTCGGTGCATTAGCGACGGTTAATTGGAGGAGCTGCACGTGGGAGAACGATTGAGCTCGCGGTCGTCAGTCCAAAGAGGTTTCGACCTTGATGGATTGTTACAATTGAGACTAATGCATTTGATGTTTCTCGGAGGAACTGCGCTAGCTTTCGAAAGGCCCTGTACATTTTACCGGAAATTGTTAAAGTTTCTAAAAGAATTCCTGCAATAATGTCTACAAAAGGTCCTCCAAGAGTTTCTCTGGTAATTCCTCCAGGAGGGTTTAGAAGATTTTTTAGAGGAACTACTGTAGGAATTTGTAAGAATATCAGGAGGACTTTTCGAGGGATGTTAGGAACTGCTCTGGAAGAATCCCTTACGAAACTCCTGGAGGTGTCTCTGATGAAACCCCAAATGAAGGAACTCCTGACAAAACTCTCTCGGGAATGGAGAAATCTCTGACGAAACTCTCTCTCTCTAGAAGAAACCCTGGTGAAACTCCTTTTGGAGGAATCCTTGATGAAATTTCTGAAGGAATTCTTTATAGAAATCCTGAAAGCTTCACTGATACAGGTTTTGGAACAGTTCGCTGAAGTAGTGTACAGTTTGGGTAAAAATTACTTTGGGTACACAAAGAAGGTTAAGAAACTCCTGACAAAATCCCTGAATGAAACTCCTGCTGGAGGAGTCCTGAAGTATCTTCTTCTGACAGAACTCCTTGAGGAATCCATGAAGGAATTTCTCTTTGGGAAACCCCTGAAGGAACACATAGAAAAGGGCTTGAAAATTCAAGTCGAATTTTTGGAAGACCTTTGAAAAACTCTAGGCTTTAAAGGAGAAATTCTGTGAGCATTTCACGGAACCATCTTTGAAGAAATAATTGATGGAATTTCTGAAAGAATCACTGATGAAGCTTTTGCAGAAATCCCAGACGAAACTAACAGATGAATCCTGAAGTATCTGACGAAGAAAGGAATTCCTTAAGGAACTCCTCCTGAGGAATCTCTCAAGTGGAGCCAGTTCCACTTCCCACACTAGGCTACTAAAATGCCAATCTCAGAAATGTCTCTTTCCACAGTTCCTTACCGTGTCATCATCACAACTGGAACTGCTTTCAAGTCACGTCAGGCGAAGTTCCTCCCGTCCGTGGACCGAAACAAATGCCTGGGCATTCCACGTGCACGGAACGAAACATTGGGCATAGTGAAATCGCGCATAATGTGCAGCATAGCAAAACGGCAACTCTGTCGCTTCGGTTGCTTCGGTCATAAATAACGAATCTCGCACAGCCTACTTTCTTTCTGCACTGCTCTCCATCTGCGCTGTTGTCGTCTCGCGATCGTCAACCATAGTGCAGGACAGAGAGTCAGCGTGCTGCAACAGGAAAGCTTTTACGCGAAAAAGTTTTTAATTTTATGCTCTGTTTGAAGTTTGAATTAAAAATCATAACACATATCGTCCGGTTCGCGCCGGACGACGGTGTCTTAGCGACGCGACTTGGTCGCAGTAGGCTCTGATTTTGATTCGGTTCCACCTCTGAGGGAGAGAGACTTGAAACAGCAGGAGGCCGGACGAGGCAAATGTTTCATTCATAAAGCAAAGACGAAAAGGTACAATATCATCTTCTCGCCATGCCTTCTTTGATTTGCACGTTTCGTCTCGGGTTGTAAGACGATACTGTGCTCCAGTACCTACTACATACCTTCAATCATATCGGAAATGGTGTAAAATATTGCCTTCGCTTCGCTTCGAAGCCGTTGACCCTTTCCGGCGGGATAACATCTTCGTCGTCGTTCGACACCGTGCGCCAGACTTGACGATGGACGGACGACGACGACATTAACTTGTTGCGCTCTGTACCTGTAACTATTCTTCTGCGGTGATGGTGGTGGATCTGATTTTAATTTTCAATTTTATGAACCCCGCCAAGAGCCCTTGAGAATGTGGCGGTATCTCACCTTCCATCCGATCGACCACACCGCGACGACCGCTGCCATGGCAACACTATGGGTTATGAGGTGGTCAAAATACTAGGAAAGTTGCTTGCTTTGATTGATATTGTTCATGATCATTCAGAATCTGAAGGTTTCATTAGGAGAGTTATCCTCTATTGTTGGCTTATCGGTCAGTTTATATTATAATCCGACGTTTCGACCCTTGGTTTGAGTCTTCTTCGGGGAGGTTATAGGGTTTCATTAAGAATTTTTCGTCCTTGATTTGGTAATGGAACAAACTCGGATTGGTTATGTCCCAGCTGCTTCAGCGCTGCGTCTAAGCTTGGAGTTCCAAACCCTGCTGGATTGCTTGAAACCACAGAGACAAGCGGCACACCATTTGACGTCATTCGGGCCTCACGAAGCATGGCGGATGCTCCATTGATGTTTCCTCTTCAATATCTCCTTGGAGGAACGCAGTGATGGCATTCATCTGGTCCCCCTGAAGATTGTATTTGGCTGCCATGGCAAACAAGTAGTGCAGTGTACTGTGCACGTGACTGTGCAGAATGACCGGGGAATAGGTCTCGCCGTAATCCACCCCCTTTACTGCGAGTATTGCTTGCTTGACAGTATCCTTGTTTACAGGGTGTCCGGATGAACGCATCTATGTCCACAGCGTATCCGAATGACCGCAATCTAGTAAACAGCGTGTCCGAATGACCACACAGCTATTTTTACAAGAAATTTTGTCTAATGACGACATAAAAAAAACCGGTCACAGCGTGTTCAGAAGACCAGACCATTGAATGACCACAATTTAGTCCAGAGCGTTTCCGGATAACCGCACCCTTGTCTACAACGTGTCTGGATGACCGCAACCTAGTCCAGAGTGTGTGTGTTTTTTTTTTAATTCTAGGAGTCCAAAAATCTTCTAAAGACGCTGTGTGGGATTCGAATGTGCGCCTACCCACTAAAAACACTCTCCTAGTTTACCTCCACCTTAAATTCCCCTCCGGTACCACCATGCAGTATTTCTTCGGAGGGGAGGCGTTATGTGCCTTGTGCACCATCACCAATTTGTTATCCTAGTCTTCTTCATGCTATGCGCACCGCTTCGTTAGTTGCTGTTAATATTCCAGTATCGCCACTAAGCGACATACATGCTATTTTTCAAATTTGTTATTCTAATCGTTCTTAGCCTTTCGGCTCCGGTTAGCTTGTTATTTGCTTAATGTGCCGCCATTGAGCGGTAAACTCTATGTTAGTACCACTTTCATCAAATTTGTTATTCTAAAGCCATGCTGAGTTCATCGGCTGCTACTAATTTGCTCCGAGAACGTTGCCCTCCCGGTGCCGCCCGAGTGCCAATCAGCACTCGAGGTTTCCGCGCACGACTCGGATAGTCCCGACGGTGGATATATCCTACCCGACGAAGAGTTTCCCGACACTGAAACTTCTCCCGCAACCGACTTCCCGGGCAGATGCCAAGGTCGGTCCTGCGATTCCGGTTGGAAACGGCTTCCGGTTCACAGGCGCCCTGACGACCATGCTCCGGTGCTTCTTCCCGATCGCTCTACTCTGACAGTCCCCGGCGGTGGATCTGTATTACTCCGACAGAGAAGTCCCCGACGAAAGACGTTCTCCCGTTACCGCCCGTGTGCCATTGAGCACAATGACTTCACGCGCACTACTCGGATACTCCCCGGCAGTGGATCTATCCTACTCCGACAGAGAGTTCCCCGACGTAGGAAGTTCTCCCGAATACCGACCGAGAGCCAGTAAGCTCCACACCTTAATCGCTCACGACACCGGTAGTCCCCGACGGCGGATCTACCACACGCGGACGGAACTACTACGCTTGCCCCGGATTGTCTCTACGATCATTCATTTGCTGCTCTCGCCATTTCCGCTGGAGAAACGACATTATCTTTACCACCGCAGTATTCACCGCGTTCCAGCAGGCTTCGTCACGGCACATTCTAGTCACAATGTTGTCGGCCCTTATACCAGCACCGCAGATTGCTGTCATCTCGCTGCGTTCCACAGTGAAACGTGGACACTCGAAGACAACGTGTTCCGGCGATTCCTCGACATCTCCGCACTCAGGGCAGAACGGCGACCCTGCGTGTCCGAACCGGTGCAGGTATTTCTTGAAGCAGCCATGACCTGACAAGAACTGCGTCAAATGGAAATTGACTTCTCCGTGAGCTCTGTTCACCCATTTCGTCAGATTTTGAATAAGCCGGTGGGTCCACCTTCCCTTCGCTGTGGTATTCCACTCGTGTTGCCACTTCGCCATCGTGACGACTCGCGCTGCCTTCCGAGCTCCTCTAGCGCCCCTGGCCTCGTAGCACTCTTTGTCCTCTTCCAGAACGAAGACGATAGGGACCATTCCGGCGATCACGCACACCGCATCCGATGATATCGTGCGATAGGCGCTCGCCACTCTCATGGCCATCAGTCTGTGCGTGCTGCAGAGCTGAACGCGATTCCTCCTAGTTTTTGTTGCGGTCGCCCAAGCCGGACCAGCGTACCTTAGGATCGATGTGGACACGCTAGCTAGTAACCGCCTCTTGCTACTGCTGATTGCCGAGTTGTTCGGCATGATCCTCGACAATGCTGTGATCGCCTTTGCTGCTTTTCCGCAGGCATAATCGACGTGGCTATTGAAATTTAACCGGTCGTCGATCATAACGCCGAGATGCTTCAATTCCCGCTTGGAGTCTATGGCATGTTCCCCGACTATGATTGCAGCCTTCTGCACCACCTTGCAGTTGCTGATCAGCACCAGCTCCGTTTTCTGGTGGGCTATGGATAGTTTCTTCCTCTGCATCCAGTTCTCAACAGCATCTACCGCCTCCGTAGCAAGTATCTCCACTGCTTCTAGGGACTCGCCAACTACCACCAACGTGATATCGTCCGCGAATCCGACGATTTTGACGCCTGTCGGTAGCTGCAGTGTCAGCACCCCGTTGTACATTGCGTTCCACAACGCCGGACCTAGGATAGACCCCTGTGGGACGCCTGCACTTATCGTGACGTTCTTTTGCCCTGCACTAGTATGGTAGCACAGAGTCCGGTTTTCAAAGTAGCTACTGAGAATCCTGCAGAGGTAGTCCGGAATCTTCATCTCGTGCAGCGCTGTAGCGATGGCTTCCCAGCTTGCGCTGTTAAATGCATTCTTCACATCGATCGTGACGACGGCACAGAAGCGGTTACCCCGTCGTTTTTTCGTCCTTGCTTTGTCGGCTGTAGCAACAACCGCCTGGATAGCATCTATCGTTGACTTCCCTCTTCGGAATCCGAATTGCATCCCCGACAGACCATGCTCTCCTTCCGTGAAAGTTGTCAGCCTATTGAGGATGACTCTTTCTAGCAGCTTGCCGAGCGTATCCAGCAAGCATATCGGCCGGAATGAACCTGGTTCACCGGGGGGCTTGCCTGGTTTCGGTAGCAGTACCAGTTTTTGCCTTTTCCACTGAGACGGGAAACAACCCTCATCTAGGCAGATCTGCAGAGATGTCCGGAACATATCTGGGTTGGCCTCGACAGCTGTTCTCAACGCTATGTTGGGGATACCATCCGGGCCGGGCGCTTTCTTCGCTTCGCTTAGAGGTGGGAGCTAGGGGCTTGTTCCCTAGCGCCAATGAAAAACCACCAGTTGGCACTTTCTCTGCCCCCTACACCCTCTAGGAGGTGGAAAAATGACCGAGCGCCTAACTCCATAGGTGGCTCAAAAGAAGGCGTGCCGCTGAGCACATTAGGACCGATACCAGTTAGGTCCTAATTACGGTATACTGGCTGCAAAGACTAGGATTTCCCAAGGATTTAATCAACACGACGCTATGGAGCTGGTTTGCGTATTATTCCACTTCCTTACTAAGAATGGGTGACACCGTTCTGAAACGGCATTTGGGCTAATGGTACGTTTGCCCCCGTCCCGTTAAAACCGTGGCAGGCCTCCTAGTACGTTCAAAACTCGCCACCTTAGCTGGTGGAAAGTAGGCTCAGTTGAAGATTCCTGACTAGCGTCGATCGGCTCTGATCACGGTACCCCATGAAGGACCGTGACAACCTTATCATGGCCTCCCTGTTACATAGACAACCATGAGATCAATAGACGACTATTTACGACGAGTGGAGATAGCGGCTCGGAGGGGGGACCCGAAAAGCATGGATAAAGATAACGACAACAACAACATCAACGGCAAAGGTGCGGAGAATCCGTTCGCAAGAAGCGGTCTGGCGAGGTCGCCGACAGAACAGAACCAGCAGATGCAACAACAGCAGCTGGAGCAACAGGAGCGGGAACAAGAGCTGCACGAGCAGCAGAAGCGATAGCAGGAGCTGTGTGACCAACAGCAGCGCGAACAAGAACAGAACGAGAAGCAGCAGCAACGGCAGCTGCGAAGCGCATGGAATGTGCTTCCAAAACAATCAAAGGTGGAAGCTGCGAAAACTGTAGCGGATGAACTCCGTGAGTTCGTTGACAAAAGGCACAACGTGCACAAGGATATCAAGGACCTCGTTGCAAGGATCCAAGGTAGCCTTGGGTCAGCCATCAAAGACTGGAGAAGGCTGATGCAGAGAGCGGAAGCAGCTGAAACCGAGTTGGCGGCGACTAAGAACGCCCTGGCAGCAGCGGTACTACAACAGGCGAAAACCGGAACAGCCCCCGGTAGAGGTACCAAGACGAAAGGAAAGCCATTGGGGATGGATAGCACACCAGCATTCACCCCAAAGAGAACCAGATCATCACCTGGAGATGAAGGGCTCGCAGCACCCAAAAAACAAAAGAATGCGGATGCAAGACCGACGAACGAAGTGATTAGCGGCGGAAAGGGTGATTCCCCCTGGCGCGAGGTCCGGAACAGGAAGGACAGAAACAAAAAGGATAGCGCTAAAACGCAAAAACCTATCAGGAGGAGGAAGAAAGGTGAAGCGGTCATCGTAAAAACCAGCGAAGACACGTACGCCGACGTCTTGCGGGCCATGAGAACGGATCCGCAACTCAAGGAGTTTGGTGATGACGTCCAGAAGATCAGACGAACCCAGGCAGGAGACATGATCTTCGAGTTGAAAAGAGACTCGAAAAACAGAAGCTCAGCGTATAAAGAGCTTACAGAGAGAGTAATGGGCGAAAAGGTGCACGTGAAAGCCATGTGTCCCGAAGCGACGCTCCAATGCAAGGATTTGGACGAGATCACCACCGAGGAGGAAGTGAGACTCGCCATGAGGGATCAATGTAACTTGGAAGGCGTGGAAATGACGGTACGCTTGAGAAGAGGACCGTTTGGAACGCAGGCAGCGTCGATAAAGCTTCCAGTAGACGCAGCCAACAAAGCGATGACCATCGGCAAAATCAAAGTCGGTTGTTCAGTTTGCCCACTGAGGTTCTCCCAGTGACCGGAAGGGTGCTACAGGTGTCTGGAATACGGCCACCTGGCGCGGAACTGCAAAGGAATCGACAGGAGTAAGCTGTGCAGGTGGTGCGGTCAGGAAGGTCACAAGGCGCAAGACTGCAACAACGAGCAAAGATGTCTGTTTTGTGTCGACAAAAGTCGCAACAGACACGCGACGGGAGGCCCTAGATGTCCGGCCTTTAAGCAGGCGAGAGGTACTAAACCGCAGTGGAGGTAACTCAACTAAACCTCAACCATTGCGACACAGCACAACAGTTGCTGTGGCAATCCGTATCGGAGTCGAAGTGCGATGTGGCTATCCTTTCTGAGCCGTATCGTATACCAGCTGGAGACGGTAACTGGATCGCAGATAAGGCGAAGACAGCTGCTATATGGACGATGGGGAAGTATCCCATCCAGGAAGTAGTGTACCAGGCAAACGAAGGCTTCGTGATCGCCAAAATTAACGGAGTTTTTGTTTGTAGCTGCTACGCACCTCCTCGGTGGACTACAGAACGGTTCAACCAGATGCTAGACGAGATAACCGACAAGCTAGCCGACCGGAGACCGGTCGTAATCGCCGGTGACTTTAATGCCTGGGCGATTGAGTGGGGCAGCCGCCTCACCAACCCAAGAGGGCGTGTTCTGCTAGAAGCGCTAGCAAAGCTCGACGTGGACTTGGCCAACGTAGGAAGCACCAGCACCTACCGAAGGGATGGTCGAGAATCAATAATCGACATCACCTTCTGTAGTCCCGTGCTGGCGCGAAACATGAACTGGAGAGTTTGCGACGAATACACTCACAGCGACCACCAGGAGGTCCGGTATAGTATTGGATCACGGCCAGGGAGTACACTAACTGGCAGTCAACCTCGCGATCGAATGTGGAAGACGAAGCAGTTCAACCAGGAGCTGTTCGTCGAAGCTCTCAGAAGAGAAGACCCGGGGTCTAATCTAAGGCCGGAGGAGCTAACGGCAGCGCTGGTGCGTGCGTGCGATACAACCATGCCTAGAAAGTTCGAGCCAAACCATAGACATCGTCCGGCATACTGGTGGAATGAAGCGCTTCGGGACCTCCGGAAAGCCTGCCTCAAAGCCAGGAGACGAATGCAAAGAGCTAGAACCGACGGTGAGAGAGAAGAACGTAGAGTAGTGCTGCGAGCCGCAAAAGCTGCTCTGAAGGAGGAGATCAAGCGGAGCAAGAAAACAAGCTTTAAGGAGTTGTGCCGGGATGCTGATGCAAACCCATGGGGAGATGCATACAGAGTGGCGATGGCCAAAATCAGAGGCCCAGCGGTACCCGCTGAGACATGCCCAGAGAAGCTGCAAGTTATCGTCGAAGGGTTGTTCCCTCAACACGAGCCTACGATATGGCCACCGACTCCATACGGCCATACAGGCGAGGAGAGAGTGAGTATCACCAACGACGAGCTGATAGCAGCGGCCAAGAAAATGTGTGTGTGTGTGTGTGTGTGTGTGTGTGTGTGTGTGTGTGTGTGTGTGTGTGTGTGTGTGTGTGTGTGTGTGTGTGTGTGTGTGTGTGTGTGTGTGTGTGTGTGTGTGTGTGTGTGTGTGTGTGTGTGTGGATAACCACAATCCTGCTAACAGCGTGTCTTGATGACCGCACCCTTATTCAAAGCGAGTCCAGATGACCTCACCCTTGTCCACAGAGTGTCCAAATGACCGCAACCTTGTTTACAGCGTGAGCGGATGACCACTACCTAATCCAGAGTGTGTGCGGATGATCGTGCCCTTGCTCACAGCGTGTCCGGATGATCGCACATCTATTATTACCAGAAATTCTGTCTTATGGCGATTTAAAAAAAACTGTTCACATCATGTTCAGAGCACCGACCCGTTTGTAATGACTGTTTCCAGATGAAAGCATCCTAGTCAATTTGCAGTCCGGACGACTGCAGCCTAGTTTGTTTGCGTATCTGGATGACCTCACGTCAGTGTGTCAGATCATCCTTTGGAGCCTTATGCCGTATTGTAGAAGGTGGACAGTAAGCTTCGGCACAGCTGCACTTTCTTGACCGCAATGGTGCCTCTATTTGCTACTACCTCTGTTCTGGCAGAACGTTTCATGCTTTCCAGTCGATTTCGGTTCCGGGGGTATCTGTCTGAATCGAAGAACAACTGATTCTGGTTGCTGGCGTTGAACGTCGAAAGTACTCGGCAAAATGCGTTGCCTTTGGATGCTGCACTTTGACAATCTTTGGACCTCTTGAGGGATCCACCTTCTTGGTTTGCTAACCGTTCCGGCTACCACGTTGACCAGTAGCCAGTGCCGAACCAACGCACAGAACCTGTACTTCTTGGAGCAATTTCGTTTTGATGGCGTCTCTGGTGATCTTGAGTTCTCGAGGGCCATGATCATGGGAAGTCATCGGGGAGCTCGGCCAGCAATAACGTGCCAACTTGGTGCCAACCCACTCTTCAGAAAACGCGAATTCAATCCCGTCCAACTGGTGTGCTGTCGTCACGATTTGTTTGATGCAGTTATAGATCAGCTTATGGAGAAACCCGAAACTTCGAAAGCTTACTCCAGTCTGGACTGTACTTGCTGAACTGTCCCTGCTTCTCGGACGTGGACGTAGTTCATCGGTTCCAACAGCAGGATGATCTTACCTAGCGTGCGCCTTCCGATCCTTGTCAACTTCTACCGCTCCAAAGGTCATCCGTCAGCGCCGGTTTCACGGCACTCCAAAGATCTTCGAGCTCCAAGTAGGTTTCTACCGTAAACTTCCAGGTTGCTCAATTCTCGCGGCCGATGAGGGGTTCAATCCCCGATACGCTTGAAATCGACTGGTAACTTCCGCTTGATCCGCTTTGCGCTATGAAAAAATCTTGCCGAATTATAGAAACTTCTTAGCAGAACGTTCGCTTGTAGGCCCATAACCTATTAAGAGTGCGCAGAAATCTAGCCTAAAGCCTACGACTACTATGATTGGCGCAGTTTACTGTTCTTTAACAAAACTAAAGGAGAATCAGTCAAATGCCTTAATTCATACGTCTTTTTACGAACTTCGGCTATGATCTTGACTGTGATTCAAATGCAAGATTTTCGGTACATACGCCCTTTCCAAAAGCTTGTCTCAAAAATATTTGAAAATATACGCATAACCGGTACAACGAAGTAAATTTTGACCACCCATTGACCATAGTGGGCAATCAACGCCAACGTTCGGCCTGTCGCCTGGGCCGCCGTCGAGACGGAACTAATTTGCAACACATTACCCCATGCAGCAGTAGTGTCTCTACTCGGGCGGTGCGGTACGCTTCCCGGTTCCCGACCTGTGGTGCTGTGCTAGGTGTCACAGTCGGCTGAATTTTCACAAAGCACTTGGCCAACAGCCGACGACGACCAATCTTGCAAGTTCTCATAGAGTTCCTCTTCGCTGGCTTCCCCGCGTCAGTTTCGGTAGGGGTTGATTTACTTCCAGGAATTTCCCCGGTCTTGCAACGCCACCTGCGATTTCGCTACATTTGAAACATCTGTTGCGCGGCGCTGCCGCGCCGCTACGCCGGTTGCTGCGATTCACACAACCACAGGGTGATAGGTACTCACCGTCCGATCCAAGCAACCCACACACGCGTCCGGTTGCGTTGTCGGTCGGGGTCCATTAAAATCATAATGTTTCGTAACTTTCGGCCGAAGAATATCTCAATTTGACCGAAAATAGCAGGTAATGGAGTTAGAAACGGCCGAATCTCAATTAAGATCTTTTCCCGGGGCGTGTGCTTCAGTGCGTTCCTCGTTGCTGGTTGGATGGATCTTCCAGAGCTTAGGCGCAGTGACCGACCGTTGCCCAGAGAGGAGGAATGGGAGAAAGTTCCATAACACACGCTCGCACGCAATCCTACGTGAACACCGTGGCCTGCTTGGATTAGACAGGCCACAGCGAGAGAGGAAATGGATTCCAAATTGTTCTGTTGAAATAAAATTATTAGTCGAGTCGAGCCGACCGAGAGCCGAGGACCGACCCCGGCAATTATATAATCGATTGGTCATTCTCTCTCTCCGTTGGATGGAGGTGGTGATGCGTTCGTTCAGCGTTCGTTCTGTGACCCTGGGATTGTCCCGGTGTGCGGCAGTGGCGGTCTCAAACGGCTTGTAATTAGGCGCGGAAATCCGATCCCAATTCCTGATTCCCGACGACCCCGACGAGGTGGCCGAGGGTAGCGGGAGACCACCTCAGCGTGCGTTGCGTACCAAGAGCGGAAACCGGTCGGAATGCACTCAAAAACGGCCGATAAATTTCTATTATTATCTGGGCACTACGCTGTGCATCATTGGTCGCCCGTGTGGCGCTTGGAACCGACCGCGGCGGGATGAAACGGCTCAAATTATGAATTTCAACCTTTTTCAGCTATTGACGGTGTTTACATCATAGCCTTCTTCTGGAGGACGAAAGATTTTGATAAATTTTAACATGGAAGTAGCTCACCAAGTGGGTCAGTGATCAGAATAGAGACACGTAACAAACGGAAAAGATGCGGTATGGATTCTTCATCTCCATTTGTGCAGATCAGAATCCTGGAGAGGATTCTCCCAAAATCGTGGAGAGGATTCCTCCCTAGAATCCTAAACAGGATTCTCCAAAATCGTGGAGAGGATTCTCCCAGAATTCCTATACAGAATTCTCCCAGAATCCTGGAGAGGATTCTCCCAGAATCCTGGAGAGGATTCTGCCAGAATCCTGGAGAGGATTCTGCCAGAATCCTGGAGAGGATTCTCCCGGAATCCTGGAGAGGATTCTCCCAGAATCCTGGAGAGGATTCTCCCAGAATCCTGGAGAGGATTCTCCCAGAATCCTGGAGGGGATTCCCCAGAATCCTGGAGGGGATTCCCCAGAATCCTGGAGGGGATTCCCCCAGAATCCTGGAGGGGATTCTCCCAGAATCCTGGAGGGGATTCCCCCAGAATCCTGGAGGGGATTTCTCCCAGAATCCTGGAGAGGATTCTACCAGATCCTGGAGAGGATTCTCCCAGAATCCTGGAGAGGATTATCCCAGAATCCTGGAGAGGATTCTCCAGAATCCTGGAGAGGATTCTCCCAGAATCCTGGAGGGGATTCCCCAGAATCCAGGAGGGGATTCCCCAGAATCCTGGAGGGGATTCTCCAGAATCCTGGAGGGGATTCTCCCAGAAGCCTGGAGAGGATTCTACCAAAATCCTGGAGAGGATTCTACCAGAAGCCTGGAGAGGATTCTCCCAGAATCCTGGAGAGGATTCTCCCAGAATCCTGGAGAGGATTCTCCCAGAATCCTGGAGAGGATTCTCCCAGAATCCTGGAGAGGATTCTCCCAGAATCCTGGAAAGGATTCTCCCAGAATCTGGAGAGGATTCTCCCAGAATCCTGGAGAGGATTCTCCCAGAATCCTGGAGAGGATTCTCCAGAATCCTGGAGAGGATTCTCCCAGAATCCTGGAGAGGATTCTCCCAGAATCCTGGAGAGGATTCTCCCAGAATCCTGGAGAGGATTCTCCCAGAATCAGCTGGAGAGGATTCTCCCAGAATCCTGGAGAGGATTCTCCAGAATCCTGGAGAGGATTCTCCAGAATCCTGGAGAGGATTCTCCCAGAATCCTGGAGAGGATTCTCCCAGAATCCTGAAGAGGATTCTCCCAGAATCCTGGAGAGGATTCTCCCAGAATCCTGGAGAGGATTCCTCCCAGAATCCTGGAGAGGATTCTCCAGATCCTGGAGAGGATTCTCCCAGAATCCTGGAGAGGATTCTCCCAGAATCCTGGAGAGGATTCTCCCAGAATCCTGGAGAGGATTCTCCCAGAATCCTGGAGAGGATTCTCCCAGAATCCTGGAGAGGATTCTACCAGAATCCTGGAGAGGATTCTCCCAGAATCCTGGAGAGGATTCTCCCAGAATCCTGGAGAGGATTCTCCCAGAATCCTGGAGAGGATTCTCCCAGAATCCTGGAAGGATTCTCCCAGAATCCTGGAGAGGATTCTCCCAGAATCCTGGAGAGGATTCTCCAGAATCCTGGAGAGGATTCTCCCAGAATCCTGGAGAGGATTCTCCCAGAATCCTGGAGAGGATTCTCCCAGAATCCTGGAGAGGATTCTCCCAGAATCCTGGAGAGGATTCTCCCAGAATCCTGGAGAGGATTCTCCCAGAATCCTGGAGAGGATTCTCCCAGAATCCTGGAGAGGATTCTCCCAGAATCCTGGAGAGGATTCTCCAGAATCCTGGAGAGGATTCTCCCAGAATCCTGGAGAGGATTCTCCCAGAATCCTGGAGAGGATTCTCCCAGAATCCTGGAGAGGATTCTCCCAGAATCCTGGAGAGGATTCTCCCCAGAATCCTGGAGAGGATTCTCCCAGAATCCTGGAGAGGATTCTCCCAGAATCCTGGAGAGGATTCTCCAGAATCCTGGAGAGGATTCTCCCAGAATCCTGGAGAGGATTCTCCCAGAATCCTGGAGAGGATTCTCCCAGAATCCTGGAGAGGATTCTCCCAGAATCCTGGAGAGGATTCTCCCAGAATCCTGGAGAGGATTCCTCCCAGAATCCTGGAGAGGATTCTCCCAGAATCCTGGAGAGGATTCTCCAGAATCCTGGAGAGGATTCTCCAGAATCCTGGAGAGGATTCTCCAGAATCCTGGAGAGGATTCTCCAGAATCCTGGAGAGGATTCTCCCAGAATCCTGGAGAGGATTCTCCCGAATCCTGGAGAGGATCTCCCAGAATCCTGGAGAGGATTCTCCCAGAATCCTGGAGAGGATTCTCCCCAGAATCCTGGAGAGGATTCTCCCAGAATCCTGGAGAGGATTCTCCCAGAATCTGGAGAGGATTCTCCCAGAATCCTGGAGAGGAGTCTCCCAGAATCCTGGAGAGGATTCACCCAGAATCCTGGAGAGGATTCTCCCAGAATCCTGGAAAGGATTCTCCCAGAATCCTGGAGAGGATTCTCCAGAATCCTGGAGAGGATTCTCCCAGAATCCTGGAGAGGATTCTCCCAGAATCCTGGAGAGGATTCTCCCAGAATCCTGAGAGGATTCTCCCAGAATCCTGGAGAGGATTCTCCCAGAATCCTGGGAAGGATTCTCCCAGAATCCTGGAGAGGATTCTCCCAGAATCCTGGAGAGGATTCTCCCAGAATCCTGGAGAGGATTCTCCCAGAATCCTGGAGAGGATTCTCCCAGAGTCCTGGAGAGGATTCTCCAGAGTCCTGGAGAGGATTCTCCCAGAGTCCTGGAGAGGATTCTCCCAGAGTCTGGAGAGGATTCTCCCAGAGTCCTGGAGAGGATTCTCCCAGAGTCTGGAGAGGATTCTCCAGAGTCCTGGAGAGGATTCTCCCCAGAGTCCTGGAGAGGATTCTCCCAGAGTCCTGGAGAGGATTCTCCCAGAGTCCTGGAGAGGATTCTCCCAGAGTCCTGGAGAGGATTCTCCCAGAGTCCTGGAGAGGATTCTCCCAGAGTTCTGGAGAGGATTCTCCCAGAGTCCTGGAGAGGATTCTCCCAGATCCTGGAGAGGATTCTCCAGAATCCTGGAGACGGATTCTCCAGAATCCTGGAGAGGATTCTCCCAGAATCCTGGAGAGATTCTCCCAGAATCCTGGAGAGGATTCTCCCAGAATCCTGGAGAGGATTCTCCCAGAATCCTGGAGAGGATTCTCCCAGAATCCTGGAGAGGATTCTCCCAGAATCCTGGAGAGGATTCTCCCAGAAAATAACCATTTCCCAATGACATCTCGGCATTCGCATGACCTTGTGCGAGCGCACAGGACTGATCGGCCTGAAATAGGCAAGCGATTGAAATCATCACTTTCTTCCCATTCCTTTCATTGATCTGACGTAGTAGGCGCCATTTGACTTGCGCCACCATGTACCTCCAGATCGGCTTCTGCTGCGATGTCCGGCGGAGTTCTCGAACTTTTGTCGGCTATCGGCTTATCAACAAAGGAGTTCGGGTTGCCATAGGGCACTGCACTGTTTTGATTTTGTACGGGATTTTGACGTTTCTTGACCTTGTTGTTTACAAAATTTGTGTAAGAGTGATAAAGAGAGAATTTCGTGCAGTGCCCTATACAAGAATTATACATCATAGGCGTCTCGTCTGTTGCTAAAGACCAGCAGCCGATGAGTGTTCGCCGCTGATACACACCAGGTTTCACTGGCATACATTACATACCTATAGCAGCACAGAGCTTACGGTTGAGCTGAACATTCGGAATTTAGGAGCTTCTAGCGAATCTTGTCATAAAAATATGTGATGCAATTCAGTGCTTAACTTGATGAAGAACAAAGTAATTTACCTCCCAGAAACAGTAGTCAATCAAAAACTTCCCTCGAATGAGCCATAAAGGAGCCCCCTAAAATCCCCAATCGCCTTTCATCGCCAAACACATGATACAGCACTTCTCGCTCACGGAGATGAACGAACTTTACGACTATCCTAACAGGTCCGCCTCATGTTTGCAGACTCATTAAAATGTATCGTCGTAATCGTAAATGTGTCCTGACTGGACTGACGTCGATGACATGCGCTCGGTCGGTCATTTGCGGCAACCCCAAATGACTCAATTTTCACCGACATTCCCGACCATCATCACCGCGCGTTAAGACGAATATCGACACTGACTGTTGCGCTGCTGGCTGCCTATAGATATCTAGGCTGAGACGTTCCCGACGAGAGTCGAGTCGGATTCGAGTTTATTGTGATACGATTAATTTTAATTTGATGTTAGATTTAAGCGAGCCGATTAGAATCATCAATCACGGACAAAAGGTTGACGCGCGGTTGAGGGGGATATCCAAGTAGCCCGCGCGCAGTCGTAGCTATTCGCAACGCACACTTGGATGTGGAGTCTCGGAGGAGAGGGAACGACAGTCGAAGAGTGGAGATGAAAAAAGCTCACTGGATGCCCGAGCGTAGATTAGATCTCGACAAGCTCACCGACCAACCGACCGTCAATCGGTTCCACGGAAATCTGGTCCACTTGCGGTCCTCATATAGCCTTGTATGGATTTTGATTCCGAGGGGTGGTGGCCCCCGCGCCTCGGGGGGAGAACGCTACATCACACAGATAGATTGACAAACCATAGCGAATGTCATGATTAGTATAATTGATGTTTTTCTCCTTTTCGCTTTCGCGCGGTTCCATGTTTCGATTTTTTACGTTTTTCTCATTGGAGCGGTAGACCCGGAGTCGCGGAAGGAATCGGAACGCGAGATGAGAACGATAATTTAATAATTCGACAGGTTTCGAATGTGTCGCTCGCTCGCTCGCTCGCCGTATCGCGCAGCAGCTTCTCGGGAATGTGACCTCAAAAGCTGCAGAAAAAAACGCGAAGCAACAACGTAACGCAACGCAACGGTCTCCCTTTCGCGCTTCGCATTGATCCTAATCTATAATTTTCTGGCCAGAAAAGGAAACCAGAAATCAATACGTATCTGCGCTGCGCTCGCAAACGGTGCGCACTTTCATCGGAGTTGGCGGTGTCCGACACGCGAAGAGTTGCGAATAGGAGATGGTCAGTCGGTCGACGGAATCCAATCCATGGAAACCGTTCTCCTTCGACGGTTGCTTCGATTGCCCTCTAATGGAGCTGTGGAATTGAACAATTAAATCATCCGTGAGGCACAGTCAGTGCGTTCCTATTCCCATTTGAAGGGTACCCGGGCAAGAAATATACGTATGTGAATGTGGCCCAAATTAGTCCAATATGGATCGGTTCAGACGGAAAATGGAAAGCACATAATTACACGGTTTTTGGTCGTTTTTATTGCGATGATGAGAGGCGATCCTGTCCGGTGATGGTTCGGATTCCATTCGGACCATATTCGAGCCGGATCTGACTGGATTGATTGGAATAGTGAACCGTAGAAATCTCTAACGGACAGCCCCTGGTGCGATTTTGTCGGGTATTGACCATGAGAAAGTTTCACTTCAGTCACATTTACAACAAAGTAGCGAATGTATGTATCAATCATAATAGCGAAGAGCACATTATCAAGAAGACATGCAGCACTGCTGAAAATCGGGAGTCACTGCTAGCAGCGCCACCCCGGATGAAGGTGGCACTATTCATGATAGTGTGTGTAAAATTTCATACTCGCACCAATAAACTCATACGCTTTTACACAAAGGTACCACCTTAGTTCACCAGGCGGCGTTGCCGTCGGTGACGCTTGCCGTTAGTATGGGAAAATAACAGAGTTGCATGTCTTGTTGATAATGTAGTCTTCAATAATAGTCATCAAATGTTTACAAACGTTCCATTTGGTTGAGTGTATAACACACTGTCTTTGCGCTGCAAATGTATTTGTGGGACTACAATTGTCTACCACAACTGACACTTTCTTTCTTAATTCCTACCAGATTTAAATTCGTAATATGCAATTTATGAGCAAAATCTTACCAAGAGACCTTCTTGAGTTCATTCGAATGAGTAGTGATTGGTGGCTTACCTGGAAAGAAACAAAGACAAAGACAACAAGTTAGTGATTTGGCATATCTAGAACATTCGAGTTGTATCGAAGTAGGCAACATAAGCATTGAGCAACTAACAGTTTTGAATTGTCGCTGTGTCTTGAAAAGGCTTCGCAACTGTATGCACGGGTATTCAGCATGACCATGCTGAGGGTGACGGGTTCGATTCCCGGTCGGTCCAGGATCTTTTCGTAAAGGAAATTTCCTTGACTTCCTTGGACATAAAGTATCTTCGTGCCTGCCACACGATATACGCATGCAAAATGGTCATTGGCAAAGGAAGCTCTCAGTTAATAACTGCGGAAGTGCTCATAGAACACTAAGCTGAGAAGCAGGCTTTGTCCCAATGAGGACGTTACGCCAAGAGAGAAGAGAGAAGAGAACTGTATGTACCTAATGATGTAAGTAGTGATTTGTAAGATCAGTGGTTTTCAATGCTCACAGAGGCGAAAAATCGGAGTAACAATTTCATTAATGCTCTCACATTTTAGATTCTTGAGAAATTCACGTGGACCGTGATCACAAATTGTAAACCACTGATATTTGAAACTCATCTATATTGAAAATACTCCTCCTTGAGAGAACCAGTTTGAAAAACATGCGCACTTATTCTTTGCACTTTCGATTCTTGGAGAAAGTCTTGTGGCTCGTGAATTCAGATTGGGAACCACTGAATTTTGATCACAAATACATTGTAATCAGTGCTCCGTGAGGTGTAGAATCGGAAAACATTTTCATTAAATCCTCCAATGTACGGTTTTTTGAGAATTTCGTGTGTCCCGTGACAATGAATTGGAAACCACTGATCTTTGCAATGCATCTGTATTGAATATACTGCTTCTTAAGATGAACAATCCGAAAACCGCTTGGACTACTTACTAGCACTTTGTGTGCTTGAGAAATTCTCGTGGCCCGTGACCGTGTATTTGAGAACCACTGATCTTTGCTACACAACTAGATTGTAATAAGTGCTCCCTGAGGTGCAGAAGCCGAAAATCCCTATAACTTCATCCTTATATCTTGGGTTCTTGAGAAATTCGCTTAGCCACCGAACTTTTCAAAATTTCTTCGAATGAGTATCAGTTTCGTACCTTTTAATTCCACCCTAATTGCTGAGTCATTGACAGATACGCGTATTTCGACTACCACTTGTAATCTTCCTCAGTGTCAGTTATCCACAACAATGTCTTGTTGAAGATCAAGTAGTCATTGGTGATCCTGACTTGGTTCGACACATAGTTTTTTCTCTTCCTTTCTTGTATTTTTAGGTTTTTTTGGCTTTTCAGTCCGATTGTGAGATCAAAAACAACCTTATGTTTTCTAACTCCGACGTTTCGATCCGTATCGGATCTTTCTCAAGGATTCTGTTGGTTTATTATAGAAAATTTTATAAATTACATTCATTTTTACAAGACACTTTACAAACATTTAACACATTACCGAGTTATCGATTGTTTTCATAGATTTTGTCTACATATGTATTTGATTAACTGTCAGTGCTTCCTAGAATTCTGTTGTCAAGTTTTGCTTACGGAAATCCGTTTTCCCTCGGAAAACTCACAATAAACCAGCAGAATCCTTGAGAAAGATTCGATACGGATCGAAACGTCGGAGTAAGAGAACATAAGGTTGTTTTGATCTTACAATCGGACTAAGAAGCCAAAAAAAATCCTAAAAACACACCAAGAACAGTCGGAATCAAACAGCTTCCTTTCTTGTTCAACCTCTAACCAAGATAGATAACATAAATATTTGTTAAAAGCATATATGTACCGAGATTTGCAATAACCTCCAACCAAGATATATAAAATAAATATTTGTTCATAACGTATACCCAGATTCCCAATAGGTTATGGGTTCGACTCGACCAGTAAAGACGCAGCGGTTAACGGAATCCCGCTATCCCGAGGAGGACCTGGATTTCACAACTGGAGTTTCCGAGTGTACACTTATACCTGGAAGCACTGGGAGTAGACCATACGTTAACGGAGGACCCTTCCGCCCAAAAAGCTTTGAAGGCCAAATTTACAGAGGCGGATAAGAAGGTGTCTCGACGTTGTACGGGAGAAGTCGGCCAAGGCTATGTGGACAGGCCTGCAAAACACGTTTGCGAAGAAGTGCTTGGAAACGCAGAATCTAGTCCGGAGCCATTTGAGCCGTTTGAAGATCAAGGAAGCACAGACAAACAGACGTAACTCTTAGAAGAAATTCATCAAAAACTTTTGACCGGAGTCATTTTAATGAGCACACTGCCACCTGTTGGTAGAACCGCGCGCGACACTGTCGGCCATGATGGATTTCGATTTGACGTTTTGCTGACACGCACACTACTACACAAATTGCCTGTAATTTTCGTTTGCATCATTCAGCAACGTGTACACTGACAAACGTCAAAGCGATCGAACACTAGCGCATCTGGTGGAACGATCGCGAAAATGAAATGAAATTTGAATTGATCGGTAAATGCATGTGCCAAGTCGTTTTGAAGAGTGTTACGTCTGTTTGTCTGTGAAGGAAGGTTCGTCGATGCGTAAACACCTTGTGGCATTTGAAGACTTGATACGGAAACAACGTGCTGCTGGTGTGAAGCTGTCCGTACCCACGACGTTCTCTGAAGAAAAACCGATGTTCAAGCAGACGAACTTTGGCGGCCGGTGCCACAGGCGTGGAAGGAAAGGTCACATGAAAAAAGTGCGAAGAAGCGTTTAGCTCGGAATCAACAGCAGCGGCTAATAGGAAGACGTGGTAAGTTTCATGATGGATCGACACGGTGGTATTCCATTGGCTCAAGCCAATTGACGTCCAGACTATGGATTCCGGCGAGAGTGACCATGTAGTGAACGATTTGAAGGCATTGACATCGGAAAGGCAACTAAGATCACCGATCATTTTCGATGTTGCGAAGGAAGGACAGACTTTGCAAGTGGAAGCGGTTGGCATTATTGACGGTAAGAGTGACAGAAGAGTACCGCTCAACGGCAACTAGGCGCGTACCAGGTACGTTCCAGAACTCCGGGAGAACTTGTTGTCGGTTAAGCATTTGACGATGGCTGGCGTTACCGTAATGTTTGAGAGAAGTGTTGCAGATTGAGCGAGTTAGTGAGTGAGTCAATTACAAACCCAGTAAATTGTGTTGCTAGCGAATGAGTGAGAGCTCGTCCATGAGTTTGAGTGAGTTTGTAAGAGAACTAGTTAGTTGGTGAGTAGGTGTGTATGAATTAGTGAGTCAGTCAGCGAGGCAGTGGGTAAATAAGTTAATGAGTATGTGAGACTTGTTCCGTATGATAAGTTAACTAGTGAATTGGTGAGTAAGTATATATAATTTGGTGAGTAGTTGAGCAAATTGAGTAGTTTGAGTCAGTCAGTGAGGCAGTAAGTAAGTGAATTCGTGGGTTTATGAGTATGTAAGATCTTTTCCGTGGGAAAGTAAACAGTAAGCGCAAAAGATTCGGTTGTTGGTTAGTCGGCGCATTAGGTAAACAGTTTGCGCGAAGAATAGTAAGCGACTCGTTCGCGTTCGATTAGAGCCATCCGTCGTCGTTTCGAGTTTGTGTATGGAGAGAGAAGCAAATTTGACGGGATTCGCGCATGCTGGCTTTCGGTCATCTTTCAACTTTTTCCGAATTATGCTTTGTTTGACGATTGCTTGAGACTCAGCGAGTGGTGTGATTGATAGAACAGAACATCCCATGTGGGTTGGAGGGCTTAACCTTTTCGATGCTGCAACCAACGGCAAACACAGAACCCGCTGAATGGGATTATCTGGTGTGTTCGTTCCTTGTTGTTCTCTTTTATTTGTGAACATTACATTTATTTGGGGGTTTCTGGAGGGGTAGCCTAAGAAAGCTAAATGAGCTGCGGTAGTCAGGGTTTTGTCACGAGATAACAATCATCATGTTGTATTCCAATTCCAAGGTCTCCAGCGAATTTAGTTTACAGCAAACCATCATTCCCTTCCGATATAACTCTGCAGCCAAAATCCTTACGCTGATGGTCGGTACGCAATCATCATCATCATGCGTTAGCGAGTAGATGAATTGGTGAGTCAGTCATTGAGGCAGTGATTAAATGAGTATGTGAGATCTTTTCCGTGGGAATGAGTCAGTGTTATTCAATAAGTGAGTTACCGAGTGAGTTATTTAGAATTCGTGAATGAGTAAGTTTATGAATGAATTATGAGTTAGTGTGTGAGTTTGTCGGTAGGAGAAAATGACCGAGCTATTAAATGAGAGAGTTAACGAATTAATGAGTGGTTTTGTGAGTAGGTGAGCTCGAGAGTTCAGTAGATCGGCTTCAGAGGCACGTTCTTCTCCATTTGGGAAATTTGTGCCATTGAGCTCGAGAGCTAGTGAGTAATATTGTGCGAGTATTCCATGCAGTATTCTCTTATCAAACACGACGGTTTGAAACTTTCGTGCCACGAACATTCCCAAAAAATCTTCCATTTTCGCTCTCACACATAAATTTACAGTCAAATGTATCAAAATAACAGTGTGGCACGTACTATTTTAGCTGGTTGTCTAACAATTCATCATTGCTTTCTTTCTTTTTTTTTTGCTACGAGGACAGCAGAAGGTCACATAAAAAACGAGGTAGTTTGTGCAAAAGTGACAGCAAAGATACTCAATTGACGGGGTTCGTCGAAAAGGTCGTTTGAAATAGGATGTCGAGTTGGTCAGTTAAAAAGCAAGTGGAGTAGTGAATTAACAAGAGTATGAGTGAGTGAGTGAGCGAGTGAGTGATTGAACGAGCGAGTGTGTGAGCTAGTGAGTTGCTTAATTAGTGATTCAGTTAGCCTGTCAGTGAGTGCATGTGTGGTTAAGCGAGTGAGAAAACGAGTAAGTGGATGAGTGGTGAGTTAGTGAGTGATGCAATGAATTAATAAATTAATGAGTGAGTTGATTAGTGTGTGAGTGAGCGAGTTAGTGTCTCATGTAGTAGCTTGATATGTTGATTCGTGAGTGAATTGATAAATAAGTGAACAGGTAGTGAGTGACTGGATGTCCTAGTAGTTTGTAAATTATCGAATGATTCCGTTCTTTTTGTTTTCATACTTGCTGACTTAAAAATAAAATAAAATAAAAACAAGCGCAAAATATATTATTTGTATTTCACATGAGGAATGGTATACAGCAGGGTTGTTAACGTTAATCAACGATTAACGCCGTTTCGTTAATTCGTTAACGTTAATTGTAACGATCAACGATTCTTCCGTTGATTTTTTGGAAGCGTTGATCAACGTTAACGTTAACGCGGAGCGTTGATTTAACGTTAACGACTCCGTTAATTTTACGTTAATTGTAGTACATATTTAATTGATACTAGACTGTACATTTAAGTGAATCTACTTGGGTCCAACCAAAAATTTCGGTAAATTTGTCGGAAAGGAGTGCAAAATCGAATAATTCAGATTGTTCTCAATTCAATTCTCTAACTAATCAGTATCCTGAGATATATGGGATGGAAATTTTGTCAGTGTTGCATCTGCTTGTCTAAGATATCACATAAATCACAGACAAATAGATGTGACACTAACGAAATTTCAATCTCATATATCTCATGATCCTGATTACTTAGAGAGTTGGTGTCTTCGGCAAAGCTGTATGGCTGGTCAAGGACTAACCGATAATAAGACTTATGTTTCAAAATTCCACCGCTAGGCGATGCTAGTGAGCTAACAAATTTTGTTTTTCATATATTTCTGGAAAATTTGCAAAAAAATGCAACTAGCGTCGCCTAGCTGCAGAAACTTGAACCAAACGGTAATTATTCTGAAAGCCCTTGATCTACCAAACAATATTGCCGAAGACACCATCTTTCTACAAAATCAGGATGCTGAGATATGCAAAATTTAAAATTTGTTTGCTCTCTAGCGCCGCCTAGCAGTGAAATCACGAATCATACGGCCCACATTCTGAAAGCCCTTGACCAGCCAAACATCTTAGCCGAAGACACCAACTCTCTAAGTAATCAGGATCATGAGATAGATGAGATTGAAATTTCGTTAATGTCACATCTATTTGTCTGTGATTTATGTGATATCTTAGACAAGCAGATGCAACACTGACAAAATTTCAATCCCATATATCTCAGGATCCTGATTACTTAGAGAGTTGGTTTCTTCGGCAAAGTTGTTCAGCTGGTCAAAGGCTTTCAGAATGTGGACCGTATGATTCGTGATTTCACTGCTAGGCGGCGCTAGAGAGCGTACAAATTTTACATTTCACATATCTCAGCATTCTGATTCTTTAGAAAGATGGTGTCTTCGGCAAAATTGTTTGGTAGATCAAGGGCTTTCAGAATAATTATTGTTTGGTTCGAGTTTCTGCAGCTAGGCGGCGCTAGTTGCAATTTTTTGCAAATTTTCCTGATATATATGAAAAACAAAATTTGTTAGCTCACTAGCACCGCCTAGCGGTGAAATTTGGAAACATAAGTGTTATTATCGATTAGTCCTTGACCAGCCATACAACTTTGCCGAAGACACCAACTCTCTAAGTAATCAGGATCATGAGATATATGAGATTGAAATTTTTGACATTTGCATGGATGGCTACTGTGATCAACTCAATAGCTACTTAAGATTTGTCACGTTTTATAATTGTCCACAAACAACATGTGGATAGCCTAAAACACCGGGCGATAGTCATGGACGAAATAAGAGCGCTTTGGGCACTTCCAGTCCCAAAGACGAGCGCGCTGGATGTACATATTGCATAACAAGCGCGCTCAGTTTCACAGCTGAAGGTTCATAATGCACCAACACCATTACTTCCTTCCGAAGCATAAACTCACGCTTCCTGAGTAAGTCGGCAAAGCATTTTGCAGGTTCTTGACGTGGACGATATAGACGAGTGCACCGCCCGCTGAAAGTTCACTCGGGCAGCGAATTTTGACACCACAGCGGGGTCGACTCTCAAAAACTTCTACCTAGATAAATATTTGTTTAATTTATTGCAACTAGTTTTCGCGATGAAGTTGCAAAAATATGAGCTTGTGCATTAAGTATATGCATATGCATCACTTTAAATGGAAATTCATGTAAGAAATCAAAGAAAAAAAATATCAGCGCATTTTGGTAATGCATCTCTGAGTAGAAGTTGTTGAGAGTCGACCCCGCTGTGCTGTCAAAAATTTTCAGGCTTAGTGAACTCAATGTTCATCGGTGCACTCGCCTATAGATTCAATTATGACACTGTTGATCAAATGCCGGCGCACAAGTTCCTAATAGTAGTTTACGCAACAAGGTGCAGAATGAAGATTTTTACAGCACGAGTCGTACATTTATCCAACGAGGCTTGCCGAGTTGGATAATTACGACGAGTGCTGTAAAAATCGAGTTCTCCACCGAGTTGCGTACAACGTTTTTTGCAATTTCATAAATTACCGCTTGAGGATAGTTTTTAACAAAACTTTTCCATCAAACTGCACACTGATGTTCATAGACTTGTTTAAGAAAATCTGATCATAGCAGGTTTTACTGTGAAGTTGTCACAATTTTTCAAAACTGCGACCAGAAAGCATCAAGAAGTTGATTAAAACTGAAAACAGTGCTGTAATGGTTCATTACGCAACGCAAATCAGTGATGTAATGAACCATTACAGCACTGTTTATTTGGTGTGGGAAAGTAGGCCTTTTCCTGTCAGATTTGCGTGAGGTAAAACAGACTATTACGATGAGAAATCGCAAAAAAAAAATTTTCTTGCTAGTTAGTAATGAAAAAAAAATCTTGACAAACACGAATAATAATCTACCCAAAAATTGAAAGAAAAACCACAAGTGTCACACAGATCACAAAGCATATCACATCAATTAACGCCAAAATTAACGGTATTCGTTGACGTTAATTTAACGCATTCCGTTGACGTTAACGTTAACTGGCTAGAAAATTAACGCAACGCCGTTGACGTTGATTCGGACGAAAATTAACGTTAACGGCGTTAATCGTTGATTAACGTTAACAACCCTGGTATACAGTGACAATATTTTCAATAATTGTTTGTATCTACAGTGAAAAATCAGCTTTTTGTTAATAGAAAAAATATTACGGATGCTTAAATCTTAGAAAGAGCACCAATAATTTACAGTAATGTGTAAATACTTATCAGCTATATGCAACATTACTTGACAACTCACTCACTTGCGAACCCTTCACTTATCAATAACTGTAATCGCCAATTCACTCACTCACAAGGTGACCCAACAATTCACTCACTTATTAAGTCACTTACTGTGTAATTTACTTATTCATCAGCTTTCTCACTACTAACGCTTTTTAAAACTCACTCATTAACTCATTTTCCTGCTCATGAACCTGTTCACAATCCATCTAACTTGCTCTTGAACTAATTTAGGCGCAGTTTGGAATTCAACAGGAATCGCTCAAGAAACTTCTTGACCGATTTCTGGAAAAAAAATTCTACAGTGACTGCCATTTAAACTGTCATTGCTTCGCAACTACGTAGTGCGATCGAAGAAAAAACTGTTTCTTGAGCGATTCAGGCAAGGAATTTTCTATGCATCAAGATAGGCTGAGAAATTCCTTCTGATTTGCAAACAGCCCTTTACTCACCAACCTACATACCAACCTTATTTACACACCCACTCTCGCACTTATCAACTCATTTGCTTACCAGCTTACTCACTAACCCATCAATCCACTCCCTCAAGTGACTTGATATTCAATTTCTTCACTCGATTGCTCACTCATCATTTAATTCCCTCACCAACGCATGTACTAATTACCTCATTCGCTTCTCAAATCGCTGATTCACTAACTCTCACTCACTAACTCACTTACACATCAATTCAATCAATCACCAATTCACTCGTCAACTCACACATTATCCAACTTACAAACTCACAGACCCACTAACTCCCAACTCAATCGTTCATCTCACTCAGTGACGATTCCCTAACCTCAAGTCTACCTGTTCAACAAGTGTAAATTCTAAGGTAAATAATACAAAATTATGTGAATAGCTATTTTCACCCATTTTAAGTTTGATATTGGTTTTGAGTTATCGAGTTAAAAGTTAGCCAACTTTTCTAGCTTTCAACGCATGTAAACAGAGGCGCCACCGTATATGGACATTAACATCACAGACAAACAGACGTAACACTTGCGAAATTTCCATCGACCACGCTTTTAACGATCATTTTAAATTTTCATAGTTGTGGCATTCACAACCAGAGGCGCGCGCTTCGTTTTTCTATGCGTTTGACGTTTCACACTAGCGCCTTCTGTTGACGATATTGCACAACACAGTGATTCGTGCAACTTTTCCACCATGTGGTGGTAGTGTGAACTGGGCGATGTATTTCCATGAAAATCGTTCAAGGTGTTACGTCTGTTTGTCTGTGTTAACATTGTGACAGCAGTGGAGTTATATGAAACACACAACGCTACGGTGGCGCTATCTGTTCATTCCATAGCGTCCGTTTTAGTAATTTTATACTGATCTATTGTAAGTTTAAGAGTTTCTGAACAGGTAAAAAAACGAGGCTACTAGACGCCACTGATCTCACTCACAGAGAAAACTCGTTTATCAACTCACTAAACTACTCACTTAGGTACTAACTCTCTCGCGAATTGGACTTTATCGGCAGAGGTCTCAGAGCTTGTGCAATTTTTAAGAATGTTATAAATTTTCGTGTAACAAGTGAGTGAATGGATAAAAAAGAATCAGTTCACTAACTCACCAACTTACGGCGCCTTTCTCACGGATGGCACGGCAGTTAGTGGGATACGCCTCAGATGTAGATACACGTCGGCGCTGGAAAAAGAACTTCCAAAAGAAAAAGAAAAGAAGGGAGCGACAATCTGCTGGATTTATTACCAGTGTCTCTTATAAAGTTGCTTCTACTGGGGATTGGTACCTTTGCAGATCACCCGACCTGACCGGACGCGTAAACGGATAACTAGATGTAGGTAACTACATTTCTGCATGCATCAACAACCAGAACAAGCTGAGAATGCAGGCCGTTTAACAGGTTCGTTTAAAATAGATATCCGTTGCACTGTTTTTGCATCGCTCAAGAAAACCTTCCTCCCCGCATCATTTCCCATCAGTGACTCAGGGTCCAGAACTTTTTGAGCCTCGCTCGCGCGCGCAGCACTCAGTAGGCAGGCTTTGCGCGTCGGTCAAGCGCACGCGGAGAAGGGAGTTCAAAATCAAACAGGTTGCTGCGATCTCGCTGTTTGTTGCGTTGCTCTGGGTTCGTTCGTTCGCTCGTTCGCCACTTTATGCGCTCCGGAAGCACTTATAGCAAGATTAACGATTTTAATGACCCGCTGCTGCTGCTGCGGTCATCCCGCGGGATCCCGGGCTTCGAGGGGTTCTCTTCGGATGCTTCTGCCGGTCGTTCGGTGAGTAGGGGATCGGGGCAGGCGGGTTAGTACCTATGAGGTTAGGTACAATTTAAATTTAAACGCTGCGGGATTCCGGGGGTTATCTCTATCTAGTAGGTAGTCAGCCCGAGCAAAGTCTGATAGCAAATTGAAAACTAATTTTGATGTTGTGATATTGTAAATTTTGATAACTCAGGTTGTTGTCGTTTTGGTCGTTTTAACGGTTAAAACATCAAAAATGAGAGCAGAAAAATGTTCCTGTGACAGCAAATTGAAAACCATTCCTGCTATCGATGATAGCAAATTGAAAACTGTTTTTGTTATCAGCGCAAAAAAATGAAAAATCGTTAAATGTAGAGTTTTTCGGTTGATATCAAATGCTAAATGCAATAATACAATTGCGCTAATGATATATCCCTAGAATTATTTCACATAGTTTACTAAAAGATTTAAAAACTATTGTAACACTAAATATTTACATTACTTCAAAATGACAGCAAACCGAAAGCAAAATTTGAAATCAAATTAAGTAAAGATAAAATGATATCAAAATGTGATATCAATTTGTTGCTGAATACAAATCATGTTTTCGATTTGCTGTAATTTTGTTGTTGGACTTTGCTCGGGAGGGCAACCAGTGCCTACGTATGTAATGGGTATTCTCGCGGAGAGGATGGACGAATCGACACGACGGTCGACAGCACTGACTTGCGGGAAAACAAACAATTATTGCCCCCTGTCTGCGGCCATTATTGGTGTTGGTTTTTAAGGTTTTTGTTCGTTCTTTTTTGGGAAAATTGACCATTAGAGGTAATTTGCGTGTACGGAATTCTCATCTGGAGGGTGTGGGTTCACTGGTCTCAGGGTGGGTGGCCCCTATGGATGCGAGATTCCGTTGAACGATCAAAGTAGCCTCAATTGATTCGTGAGATTTTGTGAATTTTTCATTTCTGATCAGTTGTTATCGTTTGTTTCTGTTACGTCAGTCACTCGAAAATACTGTCCGAAGTTTCTGTGTATGTAAACAGCAATGTCAGTCGAATGTCATACTCAGCCAGTGATCATCTTCAGAGGATTTGTCAGATCCGATTAAAAGAGGTAAATAAGTTTGAAAAATCCATCGTAATCTTTAAAATTTGTATCAAACAGAAACTCAAGTAAAAAAAAAGTTTAAAATGCTGGTCAAAGAGGCTCAGTTACTCGTCCTACATGCCCTATGGTAAGACAATGCAATCCAAGTGAACGTCGTCTAATTGAGTAAATACGCAACAAAAACAACTCAAAGCTCATGAATTACTTCAGAAACTATTCGTGCGAATGCTCCCAGCGAACAACCGGGGGCGTGCATGCTAGCGAAATTCGATAAAAACAACCTAAATAGCATAATGCAATTTCCGCCCGAACAAGTTCTACACGTGTAAGGCATTAACTTGAAAGCACACGGACTGCCCCATCCCAGAAGCAGCGTAGCAGCGCCTTCTCCATTAGTGAGAGGTTGAACCCAAAGTGTTTTTAAGTTGTAGGAGTTCGTTCGCCGGTCGATCGGTCGGTGGTGGCTAGCTACTACCACCCGTTCCGTTGCAGGCCAATCTTCATTTCCTCCTTATGGCTACGAACAAAGTAGCGAAGGTACCTCTCCATATGCGCTTCCATCGGAAATGAACAAATTGCACTTCTATCCATTTATCGAGTAATGGGTGCGGAGCGGGGAAACCGAAACGGTGCAAAAATTGAACCAAAACATAAAAGTACAAAATTGCGCTAATTTCCCGCCTTTCCCGATAATGTGGTACGTGGTACGTGCTGGCAGCTGTTGCCCACCGCCACCACCCCCGAAATAAACGAAAGGAAAAACGACCCCATGATGGATGAGATCCCTACAACAGCTGACACCTTGCGCGCGCCTCACGCCTGAACAGTTTATCAAAAATCCCCCACCGCCGTCTTGGATTTTGCTTTTGGCGTGGCGTGGCGGCCGATTAGGTAACATGAACCGCTTCGAAACCCTAGTAGGCTTTTCCGTCGTCCGTTCAGCCGGAAAAGCTCTGCGATGCACACCGGAGCCGGGCCCCTGTCAAATTAGCTCGCGTGCATTTGACCCCGCACACCTCGCGGATCGTGGTAGGCGTTGGCGGCATGCATGTGAACAGTACACACGCGGTGGATGTCGAAACAATTTGTTACCCCGCTTGTTGCAACCAACGACGATTAAGGCGAGTGACTGGCTGTGGGAGGTATTAGGGGGTAATGGAAATCGAAGAAGACAGACACAGACCGACCGACAAGAACGATGCGGCGTGCCGCGCGCTATCACGCCGCCAAAAGAGCCGGGAGGGAAGCCTTGTGGGTTGTGCGGGATGGGGCGGTATAAACGTCAGTTGAATGACGGATAAGCGCGGAGCAGTTCGTATGAATGAATGGGTGCTTGAATCGGGGTGCTATTTACGCATACAGTCGAGTCTCTTACTAAACGAATTCCTATTAAACGGACTCCTATTAAACGAACTCCTACTAGACAGGGGTGAGCGTTATAGGAGACTAAGAGCTTATGGGATTTTGGCATTTTGGGGGTGTGGTCTATTATCTCGGGTGTGTTAAGAGTTAACGCAATACTTTCTTCGGCAAAGTTTTAGGGCTTGATAAGATCTACCATTTAGAACATTGGTTCATATGATAAGTTGGCAATTTGGCCGCTAGAGGGATCAGCAACAATTTGATGCTAAATTACACTACGGGAACCATATCAGGTTGTCAAGCAAACGTTACGATATGCGACAGCTCAAGACCCTGATAATTTGGAAGGATAGTGTCTTCGGGAAAGTTGTTGGGTACGCCAATAACTTACTGACGATGAGTTGCGAAGTTCGAAATTCCTCCACTGGGCGGCGCTAGTGAGCAAGTAAAATTTCAAAACCTCATATCTCAGAATCCCGATAACTTAGGAAGATGGTGTCTTCGGCAAAGTTGATCAGTATGACATGAACTTACATAAAAATAAACACTTGTTTCGCAATTCTGCCACTAGGCGGAGTTTACCGGGTTTTTTCGCCTTTTTTCGATATTTTTGGCTATTTTTCGGCTTGGCAAAACTAGTGTCGCTCCCCCCGATAACTTAGAAAGTTGATGTCTTCGGAAAAGTTGATCAGAATGACAAGAACTTACATAAAAATAAACACTTGGTTCAAAATTCTGCCACTAGGAGGCGCTAGTGAAATTTCAAATTTTAGAAATCTCATAGCTCGGAATCCTGATAATTTAGGAAGTTGGTGTTTTCGGCAAAGTTGGTCAGTATGACATAAACTTACATAAAAATAAATATTTGTTTCGCAATTCTGCCACTAGGCGGAGTTTACCGGATTTTTTCGTCTTTTTTTGATTTCTTTGGCGGTTTTTCGGCTCAGCAAAACTACACGGTCAGAAAATTCACTCATTTTCGAGCTAAAGTGGGACAACTCAAAATTGAGTAAATTTTTTTTCCAGCGATAGCGCTGGCCCAAGTGCGGAAAGCTCATCAGTTTAAGCCGTATAATATTCTTGATGATGCGAAGAATATTTTACGGCTTAAACCAGTTGGATTTTTGCACCTGGGCCAGCGCTATCGCTGGAAATGCAATTTACTCATTTTTTGAGCTGTTCCAGTTTAGCTCAGTTTTGTGTGAATCTTACTCATTTTAGAGTAACATTTTCTTAGCGTGTAGTGTCGCTCCCCCCGATAACTTAGAAAGATGGTGTCTTTGGCAAAGTTGATCAGAATGACATAAACTTACATAAAAATAAACAATTGTTTCACAATTCTGCCACTAGGCGGCGCTAGTGAACATACAAATTTTAGAAATCTCATAGCTCAGAATCCTGATAACTTAGAAAGTTGGTGTCTTCGGCAAAGTTGATCAGAATGACATAAACTTACATAAAAATAAACACTTGTTTCGCAATTCTGCCACTAGGCGGCGTTAGTGAACATGTAAAGCCGAAAAACCGCCAAAAAAGTCGAAAAAAGACGAAAAAACCCGGTAAACGCCGCCTAGTGGCAGAATTGCGAAACAATTGTTTATTTTTATGTAAGTTTATGCCATACTGATCAACTTTGCCGAAAACACCAACTTCTCAAGTTATCAGAATTCTGAGCTATGAGATTTCTAAAATTGGAAAAGTTCACTAGCGCCTCCTAGTGGCAGAATTTTGAAACAAGTGTTTATTTTTATGTAAGTTTACGTCATTCTGATCAACTTTGCCGAAGACACCAACTTTCTAAGTTATCAGGATTCTGAGCTATGAGATTTGCATGTTCATTGGCGCCGCCTAGTGGCAGAATTGCGAAACATGTGTTTATTTTTATGTAAGTTCATGTCATACTGATCAACTTTGCCGAAGACACCATCTTCCTAAGTTATCGGGATTCTGAGATATGAGGTTTTGAAATTTTACTTGCTCACTAGCGCCGCCCAGTGGAGGAATTTCGAACTTCGCAACTCATCGTCAGTAAGTTATTGGCGTACCCAACAACTTTCCCGAAGACACTATCCTTCCAAATTATCAGGGTCTTGAGCTGTCGCATATCGTAACGTTTGCTTGACAACCTGATATGGGTCCCGTAGTGCAATTTATCATCAAATTGTTGATGGTCCCTCTAGCGGCCAAATTGCCAACTAATCATATGAACCAAAGTTCTAAATGGTAGATCTTATCAAGCCATAAAACTTTGCCGAAGAAAGTATTGCGTTAACTCTTAACACACCCGAGATAATAGGCCACACCCCCAAAATGCCGAAATCCCATAAGCTCTTAGTCTCCTATTAAGCGGATTCCTATTGCGCCCCCCGACCAGTGATCTTATAAGAGTCTCGACTGTTGTTTTATCGCAGTAGGCTGGAGGGGGTGGGAGGGGAAAAAGCTGAAGAGGGGCCCGTTCAACACCTGTTTAAGCGGAAGAAATGTTCCGCCGTGGCGGGAAAATTATCACTGGTGCGCAGGGAGGTATTTCGGTGTCCAATTTCGCCGTAACATTTGTTCAGCGAGCATGGATTAATTTGGTTTGGTAAGATCTTTGACGGGGAAGTTCGTATTACACTTTCCGATGTTTCCTTAACATTTATTAAAAGCTCTGCTCTTGAAGAGTTTACCTTCACAAATCCAAGATAAGTGAACAAGAGAACAAAGATAGAATTTTTACAAAAAACTAGGAAACTTTCACGAAAAGCTTGAAAAGTTTTCACGGGAAGCTTGACAAACTTACATGAGAAGCTTGAAAAAGCTTCCACAAGAAGCTCAAAGACCTTCCAAGAGAAGCTTGGAGAAGCTCCTACAAGAAGCTTGGAAAAGCTCCTACGAGAAGCTTGGAAAAGCTCCTCCGAGAAGCTTGGAAAAGCTCCTACGAGAAGCTTGAAAAAGCTTTTGTGAAAAGCTTGTAAAGCTTTCACGACAAGAAGCTCAAAAAGCTTCTACGAGCAGCTTGAAAAGTTCTGACGAGAAGCTTGAAAAGCTTTGACGACAAGTTTGAAAAGCTTCGACGAGAAGCTTGAAAAGTTTCGACGAGAAGCTTAAAGAGCTTCCACGAGAAGCTTAAAGAGCTTCCACGAGAAGTTTGAAGAGCTTCCACGGAAAACTTGAAAAAAAAAAAACAGGGAGCCTGAAAAAGTTTCTACGAGAAGCTTGTAAAGGCTTGGAAAAACCTCCTCAAGAGGCTTGGAAAAGCTTCTGATGCTTGGAAAAGCTTCTATGAGAAGCTTGGAAAAGCTTCCACGGGGAAACTTGCAAAGCTTCCACGAGAAGCTTGGAAAACATTTCTCAAAATGAAGCTTCCCACAAGAAGTTTGGAGAAGCATCCACGCGAAGCTTCCATGAGAAGCAAGGAAAAGCTTCCACAAGATGTTTTGAAAAGCTTCTACGACAAGCATGAAAAGCTTCCACGGTAAGAAGCTTGGGAAAGCTTCTACGAGAAGCTTGAAAAGCTTCGACGAGAAGCTTGGAAAAGCTTTCACGAGAACCTTGAAAAACTGTCAAAAATACTATAAAAAACTTCAACGAGAAGCTTGAAAAATCTTCCAGGAGAAACTTTAAGAGCTTCCACGAGAAGCTTGGAAAAACTTTCACGGGAAGCTCGCAAAAGCTTTTACGAGAATCTTGGAAAAGTTTTTATGAGAAGCTTGGAAAAGCTTTCATGAGAAGCTTGGAAAAGCTTCCATGAGAAGCTTGGAAAAGCTTCCATGAGAAGCTTGGAAAAGCTTCCATGAGAAGCTTGGAAAAGCTTCTATAAGGAGCTTGGAAAAGCTTCTATGAGAAGCTTGGAAAAGCTTCTATGAGAAGCTTGGAAAAGCTTCTATGAGAAGCTTGGAAAAGCTTCTATGAGAAGCTTGGAAAAGCTTCTATGAGAAGCTTGGAAAAGCTTCTATGAGAAGCTTGGAAAAGCTTCTACGAGAAGCTTGAAAAAGCTTATATGAGAAGCTTGAAAAAGCTTCTACGAGAAACTTGAACAAGTTTCTACGAGAAGCTTGAAAAAGCTTCTACGGGAAGCTTGAAAAAGCTTCTACGAGAAGCTTGAAAAAGCTTCTATGAGAAGCTTGGAAAAGTTTTTACGAAAAATTTGAAAAGCTTCCAGCACAAGAAGCTTCAACGAGTGACTTTGAAAGCTTTTACGAGAAGCTTGCATGAAAAGCTTGTGTAAACTTCCACGAGAAGCTTGGAAAAGCTTCAACAAGATGCTTGGAAATTACAAAAATCGTAGAGAAACTCCCACGGAAAGTTCGAAGAAGCCCTTGTTTGAGTAGCTTGGTCGCTTGGAGAGGCTTGGATACTTGAAAAGCTGCCAATAAAAGCTTGAAAAGCTTCAACTACACGCTTTAAAAAGTCTCGGGAAAGCTCTTGATCAGCAACTTTTCAACAATCGTTAAAATAGCAACCCAAGCAATCTACTTAAGCACCTTATAACCTTCCAAGATTTCAACCCTGATTGTGATGACGGCGGCGATGATGACGACGACGATGAATCATGGCTTACTAAGCACGCCTTCCGTCGTCATGTCAAGTCTTTCATCAGCCACAATCTAGCGAAAACGCGTGACGTGACAGACAGACAGACACCGGCAGCATGCAGCCAGAGCCAGCCAGCAACTGTTTGCGTATTTATTTATGCAAATGATATCAGCGACGGCGGCGACGGCAGCGGCACACTCACTCACTCTATCATTTTCACCATATCTGTTGTAATAATAGACATAATAGACGCACAATATTTGCTGCAGCAGGCTGAAGACGAGACCTGCCGCCCGTGAGTCGTTTAGTCGCATGGCCTAACTTTGTCTTCATCGGGAACTTCGGCATTTCAATTGTTGCCAGGAACAACTTGACACTGCGACGCGACGAGACTGGCTGTGAAGTGTTGCCAGATTTATTCGCAAACGATTTCGTAGATGATCTGGCATTGTTGAACACGGCAAAATCATTACAGTAGACGTTCGCTCAGTGCAAACGCTATAACTGCAATGCTTTTTAACTGCAAGTTCGGTATCTGCAACAATCTGTCAAAAATAAAACGTCAACTGTGTCGCGATGTTTTTCGGATTCACTGCAGCTGCAATGTGGTGCTGTTGAGTACATTTTGGCTGCGTTCGACATGAATTGACAGCCGTTCGACGCATGTCAGTCGTAGCAGTTAACGAATTACATTCGGTAACTTAAACGTAAACATGTTGCACATATCGAACTTCTACTGTACAGTAGACCTTCGCTTGTTTAAAAACTAACTGCAAGTCCGCTGAATGCAATAATTTTGCAGTTATTGAACCGTTATCCATCTGAACGAAATGTCAACAGCGATGCGATGTTTTTCGCATACACTTTTGTTGCAGTGCGATGTTTTCTAAATGCACATGGGCCTTTTCATTTGACGTCTTAAATCAGTTGATTTTTCGGGTTTGTGACAGTTCTTCTATGGAGATGACAAGTCTGCATTAGCAGCTGTTGTTCAACCTTTGTAAACAAATGCATGCAACTGACTAGTCTCTGTCAAATGCATGAAAAGCGTGGTTCGTGGTTTAGTTTTCGTGCAGTGCCGTACCGAGAAGTGTCCGTCGATCTGACACCACTGCCACTGGTGCATTGACAGCACCGAGACTCCGAGAAACGTGCCGAAAAAGCGACAAAACGCGCTTTTATGAGCTCTCGTTTCTCACCGGAGGGAACAATAATCTGTTTACTTTTCCAACTTGTCGCATTTGCTTATGTAAATTCACCACGGTCTCCTCTCTTCTTCGGCTGCGGCGCTTGACGTAGGTATGCATGGCGACCGGGTCGAGCCCTGCCTGTTGTGTCGGACGGAATAGTGAAAGGAGACCGAAACGCGACCGGAAACGGCACTTTATCATCGTTTGGGCTCGGCTGGCACCTCGCTCCTAGGTGCAACCAACTAAGCGTGTGTGTGTCATTTCGTTAATTAGTGGCCCCAATTTGGAACTTCCTCGTTCTCACGGTACACGCGGGAGATGATGATGCACCTAATGGTGTCGTTTCGCAATCGGGTGACCCCTCGCTGCGTTGCTTTCGTTTCAGGTTATGGGCCTCGCCCCTCATTTGCAACCGAAGAATCTTCGGACGGAGCCATCTGCTTCTGGTCGCATTACGAAAAAAAGAAAGATATCTGGTCAATGTCCTGCCGGCACCCGGGGGCTACCGGACCAGGTTGAGGGGAGCAAGAACCGCAATTAATAACATTCCAATTTCCTCCGAGTCGAGTCGAGTCGGGTGAGTTCGCCGTCGATGTCCCGATGGTCTTGTTTTCGTTCGCGATGCGAACGCCAGCTGCAAAGGAAGAACGGGTTTAAATAAATCAAACTGCTCGGCCGCCACGCCACGCCGCCTGCGTGTCCATCGGGCAACCCCTCGATCCACTGTTGCACGCGCCTCACGTTCACCGCCTGCTGCTGTTCCTGCGGACTGCGATGAATTTCATTTGCGAAAAGCCCTTCATCGCCGGTGCGCTCTGCGCCTACTTCGTTCGTAGTCGTCGTCGTCGAGGACGGAAAAGTGCGTGATAGGCATCGACAGTTGTCCCGGTGTCGGTCGACTCGGTTGATCGGTGTGAGTCATGTTCGTGATCTCGTTGGCCAAGATATCGACCATCGGACGGATTCCAAAGCGGGTCGGGTGCATCGCCGCGCAAGGTGTTCGACCACGACCGACGATATGCTGTAACAGGTTCGTCACTTGCACCGGTGTGCAAGTCGAAGTCAAGTCGAGGAGGCATCGCGTTCGGTGCGGCGAGAAGCGACGATCAGTGGAGCTCGCGTGGAAGAAGAAGAACTTCGTTGGCGATGGACCGACACACAGAAGAATTTCAAATTCCAAACAGGAAACTGCGGCCGATTTGAAGGAACGCCGGACGAGGGGTTCTCGGATGGGAGGGGTACATCATTGGCGAAATTATTGCCAATCGAGCCGCCCTGGTCCCGGTCCCGGTCCAGTTGGCCCAAATGAGCAAACGAGGCAAAATCGCTCGTGGGGAGATGAACGGAAGAGCAAAACAAAATCAAGGTAATAATGACGCAGGCTGGAGCCCGGGTCCAAGCTGCCGATGCCGAATGATGATGAATTCCTCGAAAATTTATAAGCAGAACAGAGCATAAGAGCAACGGGCTTCGCGCGTCCGTGTCTTTTCTGCGCGGTCGGTCGAGTTCCGTGTGTTTTGTGCTTTTTTGTTTTAAGAGACCCAGAGATGGCCAATTTTCGAACAACCGGCAACCGACCAGCAGCCGCAGAAATAGTATGAATATAAAATTTTTCGGCCGCCCGTAATTACTGTTATTAAAACGAAGTAGTAAAGGATACATTCAACCTCCCGAGCCAGCCAAGCAGCCAGCCTCCTGCGATGGACCCAAAAAAACGCATAAAAACCGACGACCGTTCGCAGTCAGCCAGTCCAGATCCAGAGACCAGCATGCCATGACTTTTTCATCCCAATAAGACTACTGACTGGACGCTGGCTGCTGATGATGTGCACGCAGAACGGAGTAGGCAATGAGAAAGCGAACTAATTATCATAATGATATTCGGATCAGGCAGGCATCTAGCAAGCAGGGACTCTGCTTCGCATCCAAGTAGTCGTCGCGTCGGTCGGTGTGGATTGGCAGCCAGTGGTTCCTCTCCGCGTGCGCTCACCGATGGTTTTATAGACGTTTTAATTTGCGGCTACATGGCTCCGCTCTCGCGGCAACCCGCCGCGGGGTCTGTGGATGGAAGATGCTGTGCAGTTGGTTTTTTGCACAGTCTGTCTATGCTGCTGGGGTTGTCTAGCTAGTTCACTTGATGTGATTGCGGATTAGCATCGGGGGCTACTTGTTGGGTGGAAGATTCCCTGTTCTGTTCGATTGGAGTTCAATCGAAGCGGTATCAATTTCTAGTTGTTTTCGATAGCTTTTTTTGTGCAATCCGCATTGTGATACGGTTCATTAATTCTGCTCAATCGAGTACTAGCTTAAATTCGATTATTTGCGCAGCTTGCAATGTTCCTCATTATCGTTGATTACAGAGTGTTATTAGATGGTATGACGTTTTATTCTCGTTATTAAGAGCACCTTTACCGGTGCGCGACTAAACTAAATTACATAGCGCAGTATCATAGCGCTATACTTTATCGGGGGCTACTAACCGGGCTAGTAAAATAGCAGCGAGGCTTTCGGGAAACATCGGGCGCACAAATTTAGGCGCCCGATAGTTGCGCCGGAAACGATTGCTATTTCATATATGTCAAAAGTGCTGTATTGTTTTTATTTATTTGTTTCGAACAAAACGCACCAGTGGTAAGCAACAAATTTGGTAAACACTTGCAGTTAGATAAAATCTGCTGCGAATATCACAAGTAAAAATGTCCAGGAGTACCCGTCGCAGCGTTCGGGTGAGAGAAGTGTTGGAAGAATCAAAAGAAAATATCACTCCCAAACGGAAGGGACAGCCTCTACGAAGGAAGCACGACACCACAATAGAGGAAGAGGAGTGGAAGCCTCTCCGTCAAAGCGGGGCAGAGTACGACCACCGAAAGAATCACCGGAGGACAAGCCGAAAGAAATGAGTGTCACTGCTGTGGGATGTCTCCCGGGGCGTGAGCGAGAAACGGAAAATCTCGCTCTGCACGTCGAGGGGATTTCGGTGAACCCGGTCCACCCGGAACAGGTTTATGTCAAACGGCCATCCTGACCAAAATTCCTCCGGGGAGTCCTCCGGGAATTACGGGGTTTCCTCCAGGAATTCTTCCAGAAATTCCTCCGAGGATTTCTCCAGGGATTCCTCCAATAATTCCTCCGGGAATTCCTCCAGAAACTCCTCTGAGAATTCCTCCAAAAATTCCTCCAGGAATTCCTTCGGGAATTCCTCCAGGAATTCCTTCGGGAATTCCTCCAGGAATTCCTCCGGGAATTCCTCTAGGAATTCCTCCGGGCATTCCTCCAGGAATTCCTCCAGGTTTTCCTCCAGGAATTCCTCCGGGTATTCATCCAGGAATTCCTCCGGGTATTCCTCCAAGAATTCCTCCGGGTACTCCTCCAGGAATTCCTCCGGGTATTCCTCCAGGAATTCCTCCAGGAATTGCTCCAGGAATTCCTCCGGGAATTTTCCAGGAATTCCTCCGGGGAATTCTCCAGGAACTCCTCCGGGAGATTCTCCAAAAATTCTTCAGAAATTCCTCCGGAGAACCCTACAGCATTTTCTCCTTGGATTCCTCAATAATCTCCTCAAAGAGTTCCTCCAGGAATTTCTTCGGAAATTTCTTCAAGCATCCCTCCGGAGATTAATCTAGAAATCGGTCCGGGTATTTCTCTTGAGATACCTCTAGGAATTTTTCCAGAGATTCCTGTAGCGATTGCTCCTGTGATTCCTTAAGAAACTCCTCCTTTAATTTCTCTTGGCATTCCTGCAAGAGTTCGTATAGAAATTCTTCCGGAAATTTATCCAGCAATTCTTCCGGTTATTCCTACGGAGATTATTGCAGAAAAACCTCCAGGATTGCTCAAGAATTTATCCGGGGATTAATCCGGCAGTTCCTCCGGGAATTTCATATAAAATTCCTGTGGAGATTCCTTCTAGAATTCCTTCGAAGATTCCCCTAGAAATTCATCCGAAAATTCCTCAGGTGAATTTCCGGAGGAATTTCCGTGAGGATTTCCTGGAGAAATGCCTGGGGCAATCCTCGGGGAATACCCGGAAGGAATCCCCGGAGGAATTCCTGAAAAAAAAACCCCACGGAGGAATTTCCTGAAGGAACATACGAAAATTCTGAATGAACCCCCGGAGGAATTCCTGGAGAAACTCCTAATGGAATTCTTGGAGAAATTCTTGGAAAAATTCCCGGAGGAGTCCTCGGAGGAATTCCTGGAAGAATCCTCGGAGGATTCCTCAGTGAAATTCCTGGAGGAATCCTCGGAGGTATTCCCGGAGGAATCCTCGGAGGAATTCCCGGAGGAATCCTCGGCGGAATTTCCGGAGGAATTCTTGGAGGAATTCCCGGAGGAATCCTCGGAGGAATTCCCGGAGGAATCCTCGGAGGAATTCCCGGAGGAATCCTCGGAGAAATCCTCGGAGGAATTCCCGGAGGAATCCTCGGAGGAATTCCCGGAGGAATCCTCGGAGGAATTCCCGGAGGAATCCTCGGAGGAATTCCCGGACGAATCCTCGGAGGAATTCCCGGAGGAATCCTCGGAGGAATTCCCGGAGGAATCCTCGGAGGAATCCTCGGAGGAATTCCCGGAGGAATCCTCGGAGGAATTCCCGGAGGAATCCTCGGAGGAATTCCCGGAGGAATCCTCGGAGGAATTCCCGGAGGAATCCTCGGAGGAATTCCCGGAGGAATCCTCGGAGGAATTCCCGGAGGAATCCTCGGAGGAATTCCCGGAGGAATCCTCGGAGGAATTCCCGGAGGAATCCTCGGAGGAATTCCCGGAGGAATCCTCGGAGGAATTCCCGGAGGAATCCTCGGAGGAATTCCCGGAGGAATCCTCGGAGGAATTCCCGGAGGAATCCTCGGAGGAATTCCCGGAGGAATCCTCGGAGGAATTCCCGGAGGAATCCTCGGAGGAATTCCCGGAGGAATCCTCGGAGGAATTCCCGGAGGAATCCTCGGAGGAATTCCCGGAGGAATCCTCGGAGGAATTCCCGGAGGAATCCTCGGAGGAATTCCCGGAGGAATCCTCGGAGGAATTCCCGGAGGAATCCTCGGAGGAATTCCCGGAGGAATCCTCGGAGGAATTCCCGGAGAAATCCTCGGAGGAATTCCCGGAGGAATCCTCGGAGGAATTCCCGGAGGAATCCTCGGAGGAATTCCCGGAGGAATCCTCGGAGGAATTCCCGGAGGAATCCTCGGAGGAATTCCCGGAGGAATCCTCGGAGGAATTCCCGGAGGAATCCTCGGAGGAATTCCCGGAGGAATCCTCGGAAGAATTCCCGGAGGAATCCTCGGAGGAATTCCCGGAGGAATCCTCGGAGGAATTCCCGGAGGAATCCTCGGAGGAATTCCCGGAGGAATCCTCGGAGGAATTCCCGGAGGAATCCTCGGAGGAATTCCCGGAGGAATCCTCGAAGGCATCCCGGAGGAATCCTCCGAGGAATTCCCGGTGGAACTCTTGAGGGAATCCCCGGAGGAATTCGTGGGGGAATCCTTGGAGGAATCCCCGGAGGAATTCTTGGAAGGATCCTCGGAGGAATTCCTTGCGGAATCATCGGAGGAATTCCTAGAGGAATCCCCGGAAGAATTCCGTGAGTAATCCCCGAAGGAATTCCTGGTAGAAACCCTGGAGAAATTCCTGAATGAATCCCCGGAGGAACTCTTGGAGGAATCCCCGGAGAAATTCAAGGAGGAATCCCGAAAAGAATGAGAAGTCCCAGTAGAAATTTTAGGTAAAATTCCGGAAGAGATTCCTGGGAAAATCTTAGTACGTATTGCTCGAGGATACTCAGTAAAAATTCATGCTGGTATATCAGAGGGAATTCCTGGGGAATCCCAGAAGTCATTTTTCCAAAATAGGTTTCCAAAATATTTTGTTTATACCGTAACAGTATTTGGCAACGGCCGGTACGCAATCCGGTAACTAAATATAGTAGCGACCGGTGCGGAAATGAGTAACTAAACTAAAATGACAACTCTGTGGGCAATCATTTTACTCACCCAGATAGTAGCCCCCGGTAAACTTGCTCTAAGGTTTATGAAGGAAGCTAACAAGAAACAATCCATCCGTCTACGGATCCCGTACTGCGACACCGCCTCTTATGTGGCCAATCCTTTTCCAGATCGATACGTGCTGTGAAACACGTTCCTGGGCCCATAATCTGTTGGATTTCATGGAGAACTATCCGAAGGAATCCTCGAAGGAGTTCATGGAGGCAATCCTGCAGAAATTCTAAGAGGACAGAGGCAGACAATTGTTTTATCTTGATACCGACACTTGTACGGTATTGGATAGCTTCACATTGACGGGTCTTCCCATTCTCTTCTGCGCTTCGCCCAGTACTATACCTTTAACTAGCTCCAAGGTTAGGCCCTTGTCTTCTCGGGCCTCCAAGTCCTTGAACAGGTTGTCGAAGGAATCTTCCATCCGGAACAAGTGGCCTTCCATGTTTCCGTTTTTGTTGCATTCCGCTTTGCAAATATTCAACAGTGGCACCTTGGCCGTCATCGTCATTTTCTGACGGTACTTCTGACTTGATTTCGTCCCACGTAGCCTCCGTAGTTGTGCTGTTTCAGTCATCTGACAGTTGGCAGTCATCCACCAGGAGTTGCCTCACCTTCGTAGAGGCGGTCTTCTAAACGAGTTGTTTGGAAACTCTCCCCGAATAACAACATCTTGACCAAGAATCGCTAGGTTTCAAAGGAAAACTATCCGGGTGGCGTAGCACCTTCAGCCATGTCGTATCAACAGTTGGGCAAGCACGTGGAGACGATAAAACGAATGACAGAAAATTTGAAAGCAGCCGCTCGCGATCACAGATTGCTTCGATCCATCCACCACTCCGAGTAGAGTAATTATAAATCAATGGCACTGACATTGTCATTACTCTGGTTACCTGACATGCAATTTCCATTCTCCAGAGACTGGAGCAACTCCTGCGAAGAAGCTACACACCTCCTTCGGGCCATTTCCCAAGCGCTGCTGGTACTGCTGTTGTGCTCAGAAAGCCATAATAATCCGGGTGCGCTCCAACTTCCAAGTGTACCCATTAACCCGACCGCAGCGACAAACACCACCGCCAATAAACTCTCGACCAAAGTTTACACCATGTAATTACGTTTAATGTAGGTACCTCTACGTTGTTGTCGAACGCACCGTGCGAAGAGTGCATTTTTCTCCGCGGTTTCTGGATCCACCGCTGCTGCTGGGCTGAGCTCACTGCACTGCTGCTAACTTATTGCTGACTGTTGGTTGGCCGCATTTGTTTTGCCTGGGTGCGAACGTTGCAATTTGATTTGGTGGTTGGCTGGCAGCCTCAACTCAATTCGTCCTCCTAACGCTGCTAACGTAACCAAACAACCGACCGCAAAAGTAATACTCACTGTGGCTGGCCCGCCCGCCGGTAAACAACGAACGCAGCAAGCGCTGCGTTTTTTTTTTCGGGGGGCTTCATTCAGAAGCCCAATCAAAACAATCAAAGTCACCGCCGTTCGACGCGTCGAACAAGCGCGCAAAGTGATGCGGTTTTGTGAAAAACGAACTAGGGATGTCACGCACGAACGGTTGACAGCGATTATCGAATAGCGACGTTCAACAGAATAGCTTAATCAAGGTCGGCGCAGAATTGGCACGTTGCGGCTGCGTTTGCGATAGTTTGACAGTTTTCCCATAGGTTATGTGTCAAAACTCTGTCAACGCAACGCAAATGTATCCATTGTGAGTGGGTCTTTAGAATATTTAATACACGTCAACAAACGGATAGGGATGTTCAATCTTTATTGGGACGTCGTCTATTTCGCGACATCCCTATGGAGAACTGGTAGGTGCACAGAAGCCCGCACCAGGGTCCAAAGCAGCAAATCAAACAGAAAAGTATGATTATGGTACCAGAATTTGTTAGCCTTTTGTCATAACAGGACGCCGAGAAATTACTTACATCCTCTCGCGAGATTTAGTATTTTTTGTGTGTTTCAGTCTCAGTTAACGATTGTATGACGTGCGATGAAGATCGGATCGGTCAAAGCGCGCAGTTTGATGTGTTTTTTTTTTGTTTTCGGAGGAAGGGAGTCTCTCAAGGTCCGTTTTTTGGACTGCGCACTGGTCAATCTCGCATTCGCTGGTTGCGGTTGATGATTGGTCGATCGATTTGGAAGATAATTGGAGCTCACACTGATTGCAGCCGAGCGAGGTGACCACCAGGGGTTCCAGGCGGTCTCGTATTCTGTTTGTGGTCGTCAGCACGCTTGAATTGAATTCCTGGATACCCGTATCAGAGTCTTCACTCATTTTAAGAAATTTTGAATATCTAGCTATCAATTAGGCTCAGACAGATCCAGTAGGTAAGTGTGTTTTAGTTTCAGAAAATCAACCTCTCGTGCTTTTTAGGCATTCTTGTTGAAATTCTACAAATATCACCACGATTTTGGCTGAAAATTCATTCAAGAAATACACTAGGATTTCTTCCAGTTCTTGTCCCAGATCAGGCATGGGAAACATTCACTCAATGGTTGCATTTGTCTCACTTTTCCAACCAAACAAAAGCTTATCACTTCAGTTGCCTGTTCTGTTTATTCTCACCTAGCGCCGATCGAAGCAAGCAACGACAGCTGCATGAATCACCGCTGAATTGTTGAATCGCCGAATCAGTGTGAAAGTACTGGAACGTTCATCTAGCGTTCTTCAGGAGGATTCAGTACAGTGAATCAGTGAATGCTTTCTGATTTAATCGACTGAATACTGTGCAAGCGTTCGTTCAAGCGTTCTTCCACAGATTAACAGACGTTACACTGGTAAAATTCCCATCGACCACACTTTAGACGATCATTTTTAAGTTTGTGGTTTTCACAAGCAGAGGCGCGCACATCGTTTTTTCTTGCGTTTGACGTTTCACACTAGCGCCTTCTGTTGACATTATAGGCCTTTTCAGCTGACAGGTCCGTGTATGCCACTGTTTACAACCGCCGAACAAAGGCGCAAACGCTAAACTGTCATTCTCATAGGAGAACTGTCAAAGGCCCGAAAAATCAGCTGATTTTAGACGCGTAATGAAAAGGCCTATTGCACAACGCAGTGTCACAGAGAGACAGACGTAAAGTGCCCCACACAATGCATACGTTTGCGTATGCGTGACAGTAGTTTGACACATTTTCCATAGGTAAACTGTCAAACAAAACGCAAACTTCGACCGAACGGACGCTATGTGTTCCAGGCTTAATACTTAGGTCACATTTCGTTTTAAAACATCGTCACGAAGGCGTAACCGCTCAATACTAAACGTACTGTGTTTCGCCGGGCCATTAATAGGTGGCGGTAGTGAGCAAACAGCAAACAGGAACAAAAACGATGCCAGCGCCGCGAATGGTCAATCGATCTACTACCGAAAATTTGAATCAACCGTTAAAAAAGTGATCGATGGGAGACGGGTGGAGTGTGACGTCTGTTTGTTTGTGGTTCTTCTGTGCTGGTCGCATTCGTTTTCATACGTTCCATGCTCACACTCGAAGTATCGATTGCCGTTCTTTTTGAAACGTTAGCGTGTAAGAGTGGATTTTCCCCATGCTTGGTTCTGAGAGATCTTGTGCAAATCTACTAATTTCTACAAGAGTTTCGTATTTGTCCAGTAGTACTAAAATTGCCAATAAAAGCAAATCGCTCTTCTTTTATCTCATCACTATCATCCGATGATAGTCAGAGCCTACTACAATGTTGACAAATGACAAAAGGATCGCTTGATTGCGCTTCCAATTCCCAAAAACCAAAACAGCAAGTCATTTGCTGCGAACCCAACCCGCCTCCTAATCCAAGCTGTAATTCACCACACTAAACCCGCTGTTTACTGGCCAAAGAGCGATGAGCCTCACCATTCAACATACATAAAGCCCTCCGATGAGTGTTATCGGCCCGGCCAAGCACTAAACTGGCCCATAAACGCAGTGCAGCCTATGCTGATGCTGCTGCTGCGAACCGAAGAGATACCAATCTCCGGACGGATAGGCCCCTCTTGAAACGAAAACGAAAACAACAACCAATTCGGTCGTCGTATCTGGCGAGTCATCAAAACAGACCTCCGCCCGCCCGGCGCGTAGAAAACTATTCGCCGTACCGCGCTCTTTGCGAAAAGTGCCTAGCGCTTCAGGCAAGCAGGCTTCAGGAGGGTGCGACGCGAACCAGTGATAAGTATTTATGTAAATTTCATTATGCTGGTAAACTCTTTCGGTCTCTCTCTTTCTTTTATGCTCCTGGTCCCTTGGACGTTCGGTCATCGTTGTCGTCGATGTCGCTCCAGAAGCTCCAATCTTCCGTACACGCTTCATCCTCCGAGGACAGAGAGACGATAGAGATGGGATTAAATTACCCTAAAGTCCAGTTTCGCATCGCATCGCATTCTTCTTGCGGACTCACACCTGCGCCTCCTTCGCGCGTTTCTCGCTTCCGCATGCGGCGGTTATTCGATCACTATGTCCGACGAAGAACACGGTCACGTTGTTTGGTTGCTTGGATCCAAGTAGGCTGGACCGCTCTACGTTGTTGTCCACGATTATGATCATGATGATGATGATGATGATGTTATTTCGCTTTGCTTAATTTATTTGATGTGTTTATATTATGACCACCAGAAATGAGAGGCCCTCCGCTATTACGGGACCCTGCGCTCGGAGGAATTGTTTTCGGAATTCCTGTGCATAGTTCTTCAGACGAATAATGGAACGACACAATGCCGCCGTAGTCGCTCAGGAGGGAGTCGACATTCCTTCTAATTTCAGAATAGACGGTAATTTAACGTTAGATTTGTTCCGCATTTTGACGCAAATCGACGAACGCTAGATGTTTCGAAATAATTCCTAGAAACTTTTACTAATTGCAATGCTAACTGAAAGTCCGGTATGTGCAACAGTGTTGCAGTACCGCAATCCATCAAAATGAAATTTCAACAGCGATGCGATGTTTTTCATTCATTCATGCGTTTTTGTTGCAGGGAGGGATGATTTCATTCTGCAGCAACTGACAGTTCTTTGACGTCTTTCAGTTATTCCCATTTTATTTTACAATAATTGGAAGTCTACAGTACTTGGATCGAGTAAATTCTGATTTGACAGAACTTAGACATTTATTTTAATATTATCGTCGCACCACCAAATCGAAGTCGTCGCTAGAAGCACATGCGAAGTTGCAGCTGCGAAGTAAATTTGAATCTATTTTTTCTGTTGCGCATCATTAAGCTAATTAAGAGCAACAATATGCACTAATCCAAATTAAGTTGCGACATTTCTAAGTAGGTTAAAAATCAATTTTCGCACGTTCGGTCACTTCGTATTTCGACCAAAAGCATAATAACGTTTGAGGCCTTCATCGACTTTTAAAGGAGTTATGTCGACATGTTTACATTTGTTTTGTCTTGAAAAAGGTAGTAGAGTAGGCTACGACTTAACTTGGTTTTTAAGGACAGACTTGTTAGAATCCCAAAATGGCCGTCACAATGGCCGACTTTCACAACTACTCACGATTTTGAGCGCACAAATCTCTTCGTAAACAAAACTAGCGCACCTGAGCTTCTTATTTTAAGCTTATTACAAGTGAGCAAGAACAGAATAATAGAATGCACTGTTGTTTGAAGCTTGCTTCTCGAGAATTGTGCGTCTGAAGTTATGATGCATTGTTGAAGCGGGATTTCAAGAAGTTTGTTTACGTTTATTTTCCGAATGAAAACATGTGCTAAACACCCTTTTTCTCAAACTCTGAGACACGTGGGTTATCTTTTCCACTGACCATTCAACGCAACTGAAAGGGGTCGCACAATCCCCATGCACAGATTATTCAATATCCTTTTCCTTTTTATTTATTGCCATGTACGAGGCCATGTCGTAGTATGTGTCTTCGTCGTCATTGATCGCCTTCCAATTCCAACAGAAGCCATTTCCTACCGGGCAGGGGGACAGATTCAGTTCCGGAGCAACCATTGTCCGGTAGTTTTTTTCCGTGCTTGGAACCGAGGGGATTCCTCGGTTCTTGGTCAGCTTTGTTCGAATCGGCAACATATGATGGTGCAGTGTCATCCCCCTTTGATGCGTTCCCCAATCCGGAAAGTGATATCGAAGCCCCTCGCTTCGGAGAGCTTGATTTATCGATGCAAAAGCGTTACTGCTGCGAGGGAATGGACACACAGCCACGCAAAGTTGACCGGTAAACCACAAGGTTGCCCGAAACCACATCACCGACAGAAATTTGGACGGGTTTGTATGCAAAAGGTTTCGGGTTTCAATTTTGTGTGCCAAAAGGAAGTTGTTCGTCTCGCAATTTTTTTTTCTGCTCGGGCTTTTGCGGTCTCAATCGAAGAAGGCTTCCAGCAAAAGGGGGTTAATTTAAAAGTTGATTTATTTCGGTCCACGCTGCTGAAGGGGTAATATGACACAGATTTTGACGCGTGAGCAATTCAAATTACCGGCGGGGCTCGTTCTGAGGTAGCGTCAGTTGGCGGCGATTTTATTTTTTTATCGAGGAGATTGAGTTACACTTTCCGTTATGATTTGGGAAGAGGATTAAGTCATGGTTCAGTGATGCGACCATCTTTCATCGAGTGACCCACCACCGTTGCACGTCAGTTTGACAGTTGCCTCCCACAATGACGCAAAACCCGATCATGGATTGCTTGGACCATTGCAGTTTCTCAAGAATGAAAAGAAGCATCATCATGAAAAGTGCATCACCGCCAACGTGATTCCCAGGCGTTCGTTGCAATGTGGAAAAGGAAATAATACAACATTGTTATCTCGAAATAAACAACAACGGTAATGGGTTAAGGAATTTTTATGTTACTGCCGCGGCGCGTCGCGTCACGCCGCCTTGTGGTGGTGACTCCGATCCGCTTTCCCGTGCGCAGTGCGGAACAAATTAAGGCATAAATAAAGCCAACCCGACACAATATGGATGCGGCGAGGGTTGCGCGCGCGCTCAACAATGGAGTCGTGGCACTCCCAGATTCCGAGCGAATCGTCAACGCGGGTGTTCGTTGGGAGATGGATTCTGCGAATAAATTCCGAAAGTTTCATGTGAAATCACATCAGGAAATAGACATCCCACAGAATTCCAAAATTACGTGTGTAAGACCGTTCACAATGCTGTTTTATTTTGTATGGCGAGTTTTTAAATTTTTAAAACTCGCCATACAAAATAAAACAGCATTGCGAACGGCCTAATTAGAGAAATCAATTGAAATGGCATCACTGTTGTGGGACAGTTGTCATTATTTTGACAGTGGTGACTTTTATATACACCACTAATCGATTCTCACCAACTTTTGCGAAGAGCTCTTCTAGCTTTCATGTTTCTTGTCAAATCGAAATCATTGTCGCCGTTACCTAACGGAATCTCATAGGGTAGGTAATCAAATTTTGAACCAAATTGCGGCTTTCTGAAGCAGTGCACATTTTAAGTGATTTTTTCTCCCACATGGAAATCATTTACTACGGCAAAATCGTATGTACATGAAAGCCACGGGCATAAGCTTTCTGTTAAATGGTAAAAAGTTTGTATTTGCACCGAATTTCATTGAAATATTTGATGTTTCATCAACAATGATTTTAATCTTAATTTGAACCATCGTAATCATAATTTGAACCAATTTTAATCTTAATTTGAACTACTGGCGGCAGCAGCTCGACTAACTCACAAAACAGCCGATTCCATGCTAAACAATAAAAAATCACATGAATCTGCTAATTCTCATACCAATTTTTCATTTGGCAGGGAAATCTCAACACAGAATGTTCGAAATTCTTTAGGAATTTGGAAACAAAATTTAGAATTTTTCATCGCCCAAGAGTAAACAAAGCAACCACTAGCGCAATCTACAGGCCAACACTAGAAGCTCACCCCCGTTTACTAGTTCAAATTTAGATTACAAATGGTTCAACTTAAGATAACATTCTCCAAGTAAGAATCACTTAAATTTGATAATTTTATGACAAATAATGCGGAATATTATTCGGTTGGTCGATTCTACGATAAATAAGCTTTCATTTGACGTGTTCACATATTGCGTGTGATACAATGCATGAGCTGTACGAGTGCACCGAAAATGTGCTTTCTGTTGGGGGAAATGGGTGAAATCACAGTGATTTTTCAATTGCCTGTTTTCCATGACAAAAACGCTTTTTCAATGCTTTTAAAGTCCATGTTATCAGGTTATATTACGGAAAGCTGTTTAACATCTTTTTCGGGACAAAATTTGCCTGAAAAGTACTTCGTTTTAATGAATTTTGAAATGGTTCAAATTAAGATTACGATTTGACTAGTTCAAAGTTTGATTTCTTACCCTAAATCCAATCAGGAAGCTGCGCTCCGCACTCTTATCGCATCGCAGCAGCCCATTCGGGGAGAAGATCAACCCGTCAATCAGTGCCTACTTGTTTTCGGGAGATCGCGTGCCACCGTTCTCCTCCGTCTGCAGCGTTTTTTTCTCTCTCTTATTTGAAATCCAATCCAATTAGGATGATGATCTAACCAACTGGAGTTCCTGATGAGCAGTCGGTTGGCCAAAAAACCGCAAATCCAGAACTCCACCTCACACATGAACGCGCCCGCTGCCTTCGATAATGATATGCAAAGTACCGGGCTGCTCGAGCTTTATGGGCCCATTTGGGTCCGCGTAGCACAATTCCGTATATCTTCATATTTGTTCGACTGCTTGCGCTTGTCCTTCCCATCGCGTTTCGTTTTCGAGACTGTGGATTTTTGAAAGGAGCCCTGCTGTGCGCGGCTCTGATCTGCGGGAACGTTTGGCGAGAATTTTTACGTTTTTGGAATGATCGTCGTCGTCGTCGTTGACCTCGCGGATTACGGCGCGGTGCGGCGCATTGTGGGATAAGTCGAGTGTCACTTGACGGGTTTTGCGGATGACGGCGGTCGCATCAACGACGGCTAAGCCATCCGGGTTTTGATGGAACTTTCAGAACGTGAGATCACATACTGGATTTCTGAATAATTGTTTCGTTTGGTAATGCGTTCAGAAGTTTTTGAAGGGGCTTCTATTATAATAGAGCTTTAGTTGAGTCACGTGTTGAGTACTCCGTATTTCGTTCAGTGACTCGAATGTGCGAGAACCAACAGTGAGCAAAAGAGTGTAAGTTTCAAATCGAAGTAGGCGTTTCGAGTGCCAAAAATGTTATTTATTAATCGAAACTGAATAGAAATGCGTAATATGTACGTAACACCTACTAGCATCATTTTGCTAAAGCGATTATAGGGCATATGGCGTTGGTAGCTGGTCATCTTAACGTAAACAAACGAATTTATTCGGTTGTAATTGGTACAAGTAAGTACGTTTTTCATGAAAAATACATAATTTTTGTCGATTAAACTCTCAACACAAGTCCAAACAGTTTAATTCAAAGTTAAGCGTTGCAAGAAAGTTCATAAGAGTGGTGAAAAGGGCTTCTTTGAGGAAAACATCATTGTAGGTAGCGGTGCTCCTACGGAAGCGTCAATAATAAATCCAAAATGGCAAAAAGTGTTGGAGAAGTTCTTCTACAAGCAATGTGACAACGGATCATACAAAGTGGTAGTACAAAAGGTGATCGATGAAAAACTAGTGTAATATGAAGTGCAACTAAACATAATCAACGAAAGCACAGTGGCTATTCTATTGAAGCAAAATGGATTAACGAAATCAGCGATGGACATCGGAAAGATTGGAAGAGCAGAAATGCTAGCGTTCTTTAGTGAATGACAAAGCTAGTGAAGTGTCAAAACCTTTTGTTGAAGCGGTTCCAAGCATTCAAGTCCGAAGAACTTTGTGACTGTAAAAAGAGTCATCGCGAGGAATCCCAGAAGAGCTGGGAGCGCAAGAAATGCTAACCGACATCGAGACGGACAAGGAAGTAATGGAAACATGGTGGATACAAAGGTAGATGAGATTCCCGTGGATCTACAGAAGTTCCACGAACGTACTGAAGAAACCTATTATTCGGGAGGTAAATGCTTCAAAATTCCAGCCCCAAGAACAAAACAATCACAACATAGCAGTCAGTGGAATAGGAAGAGAAGAATCCAGGAGCAGTGAAAAAGCTGACACGTATCAAGGATAGGAAACTATAGCACAAATACAACGAGAGAGAAATTTTCGAGGATAGATTTGAAACCGTGAGACATTCGAACAAGAATAGGGATACAGAAGCAGAACCCAAGGAGTTCCAGGAGTTCCTTTTGAAATTCCACCAGATGTTCTTTCAGCGGTCAGAGTTTCTTCAGAAATTCAACCAGTTCCTTTTGGAATGCCTTCAGAAGTTTTTAATGTAATCCCAGAAGAAACTATTTAGCAAACTGAAAAAGAGCTGGAGGAATAACTTTAGAAATTGTTGGAGGAATTCATCACGGTAGTCCCATAGGAATTTTACGAGGAACGCCTTAATCGAACGATTCAATACGGGATTCCTGGAGTAATTACATGAGGAATTCAATTAAAACTCATGGAGGAATTCCATCGGGAACATCTGAGAGCATTCAGAAAAAAAAAAAACACAGAGGAACCTCGAAAGGAGCTCCTGGAGGAATCGTGGAAAGAATTCCCGAAGAGGAGTGCCTGGAGGAATGCCGGAAGAAGTTCCTGGAGTAAGCACGGAAGGTGCCCCTGAAAGAATCCAGGTAAAATTTCTGGAAAAGTCCTAGAAGAAACTCCCGTTGGAATCTCGGATGCAATTCCTGGAGGAATCATGGAGGAAACCCGGAAAAAAATCCTGAAGAAGTCCCGGAAGATTTTCGTAAAGGAGTTCTGGAAAAGATTCATGAAGGAATCCCGGAAGGAATTCATGCAGCAATCATGAAAAAACTTCTGGATGATTATGAAATTCAAATAACTCAACGTACATATGTACAGATGGGTAAATTATTGGTCAAATTGGGAAAAAATCCACAGCTCAGGTGAGATTTGAACTCACGACCCTTATTCGCTAGACAAGTGCTTTACCAACTAAGCTACCGAGCCAATTAATGACCCGGCAACTTAGTTGTCATAAGGTTCAATTCTAATCTCATCGATCCACATTGGAGTAAATCACACCAAAACCTGATCATAAGTGGAAAAACTCAAAATGAAGTAATTGGGTTTTCCGTTGTGTTTTTGCCAAGTGTAGTTATCGTGTAATCATTTGACAGCTAAGCAGTGTACAAATGTTTTGTTTACGCTTATCAGAAGAGGTTAAGTGAAGCTGAAGTTTAACCGTTTTCTTTGAATAACTCACAGCGCGTGCTAGTTTTGACCGTACAAAGTGAATGAAATTGATAGTCAATCAATTCAACAATGCAGTTTGTTAAAGAAGGTTAAAGTTGTTATTCTATTAATTTGAAACCCAAACAAATTGACGTTGAATTTACATACAATATATGAAAATATTGAAAAAAATATTTGATGGAATCCTTTACCGTACATTCAAAATGAAATAAGTTGATTTTCCGGCTGTTTCCGGAAAATCTGCGTTTAGTGTATGATAAAACTATTGTTCCTCTTTGAAATGCAGAAAGAAAACCTTCCGGATGTTTCCAATTTTAAAAGTTGCAACACTTTGAAAAAATCGTGATAATTATATTTTTATATGATATTATTTGCCTAAAAACACTATTTGGGCCTCTGAACGTATTTTTGCTGAAAACTAGAACTCAACAGCTTTCAAGCAAAAAAAAAAAGTTTAAAATCGGTCAACAGGTTCAAAAGTTGTGATTTTTTGAAAAATTTTAGTTTCGAAAAATCTTGACTTTTACAATCATAAAATTGGTCACCCTAATGACGAAATAAAAAAATACGAAAACTATGAAATACGTTTGATTACTAATTTGGGTTGCATTTGGGTTGTGAAAATGCGTCAAAATAATTTTGATCAGTTTTGATGTACTAGGTGCTCCACTGTGCGATCTATATCATCTTCCCCTAAACCGCAAATATAACCATCTCTGTTGTACATATGTACGAAGAGCGAAAGCGATTTGTTTATTGTTTGAAACTGTTTGCCTATCGTACAGGCAACGCTTCCTCAACCACTTGTAGAGGAAGAACAATGCTACCTGGAAGGCGATCAAACGCGTCGTTCGCATTCTATTTGATACGACGGGTAACTACGTAGAGGTAGATGCTCGAAAACGACTCACTTGAAGTGCAAATTTTCGGTAATACCAACCCGTGTGGTCAAATTATGAAATTCAAATAACTCAACGTACATATGTACAGATGGGTAAATTATTGGTCAAATTGGGAAAAAATCCACAGCTGGATGATGAAAAATCGTCTGTTGGAATTCCTGGAAGAATCCAAGAAGGAACTCCTGGTAATATCACGAGAAAATTCTGAAGAAATCCCTGAAGAAGGGATCCTGTGAGGAACTCCGAAACGTATCTCGGAAGGTGTTAATGAAGGAATCATGGAAGAAGTTCCTAGAGGAAATTCGGAAGATTGTCTGAGTGGATTCCGGAAATAATCACGGAAAAATCCCAGAAGGAACTCCTTGAGGAATTCCAGAAGAAAGATCTTTTGGAGATCTCTCTGGAAGAACACTTGGAGGAAACCCAGTGTAGTATCCTGGTGTTGGTGTGTGTGTTAGGTTGCAAAGTAGTGTAGTTGAGTACCCGAACAAAGACGGACCTCCGTAAATAATGGCAGGATCTGTAGGCTGTGTTCTGTGTGGTTTTGACCTTATTAGTCATACAGATTCGGAGAATATCACACACAGAAGAAGAAATTATCGAAAAGGAGAGTCCCAAAAGGAATTCTTGGAGGAAGAAATAAACTTCTTGAGGAATCCCCGATTTAATTTCTAGGAGGAATACCAGACAATTCTTGGAGGAATTTCAGAAAGAAATCCTTGAAAGGGTCCTTGAAGAAATTCCTGGATCAATGGTAGCAGGCACTCTTGGGGGAATTCCTAATTTTTACCAACATGTCGTTAATTATCGCAATTTTGTACGTGGATGAACTACAGTAGACGTTCGATAACCGCAACATGTTAACGTTTCACTAAGCGAATGAAATTCGGTAGCTGCAACAACTGACATACGTCAAAGAACTGTCAGTTGCTGCAGAATGCAGCCACTGTTCATAAAGAAAACATCGCACTGTAACAAAAAAGCATGCGAAAAACATCGCATCGATGTTGACAGTTCGTCTTGACGGATAGCGGTGCGATAACTGTAAAATTGTTTCACTTAGCGGACTTGCAGTTAAAAAGCATTGCAGTTAAAGCGTTTGCACTGAGCGAGTGTCTACTGTACACATGTCGAATTCAATCCATATAAAGTCAACAGGAGTTTTCTTTCTTCAAATCGTAAACAACAAGGTCAAGATTCGCCAAAAACTTCTCATAGTAACAGCAGCGTGCAGTGCCCTGTTATAGACGTTCGTTCGGCGCAAGCGGTTTAACTGCAATGCTTTTAAACTGCAAGTCCGGAGTGCAACAATTTTGCAGTTATCGCAACTCCAAATGTCAAAATGGTGCGCTATGCTTGCCCAAATGAACAGACGACGGATGATGTTCACGTTCATTTAACGTCAGTTGATGGTTTGTTGACACTGTCAGGCGCTGCAGCTATCCGATTTTTGTTCGCTAAGTGAAACGTAAACATGTTGCAGTTATCGAAAGTCTACTGTAGTTTTAATATTTAATAAGCCTTTTCACAAGACGCTTCAAAATCAGTTGGTTTTGGGGTTCTCTGACAGTTTTCTGATGAAAATGAAGGACTTGTGTACACTGAAAACACACTTTGGCTGAAACTAGCTAAGAGTGTAATGTTTACATATGCATAAATAAAGGATTTCTTCGCACATTCTGTCAAACGGTTATCGAGATAGCATTGAAATCAGAGCAGAGCAGTCAAATCATTGTGTGCATCGTTGTGGAAAATCCAGCTGCGTCCCATGGATCGGATCGGAATCGGAAAACATCTGGTTTTGCATCATTCGACGGGATGTCCCGGTCCCGGGTGGTACATTCAAGGAAACCCACATGACCCAGCGGCGTCCAATCAGCGACAGAGAATCAACGACAGTCGCGTTCCGGTGAAGGTAAGAAAGGTGTTAAATTTGTTCAAGCGTTTACTGGTTCTTTCGATCCGTGATGTGCCGTAAATTCAGCCAATGAAGACCATCATGAGGCAAAGCTATGCAAAACACTTAAGATATTCGAGAACGAGTTGATTTTGCAGAAACAGTGGGTGAAAGTATCGAAAGATGTCGGCCCCACCATTCCTCATAAGACCCATAACCTTACGAGCGGGGTTAAGGGAGAAGTGCAAGCATTTGGTAATGGAGAGAAGATGCAATAATCAAATGAAAAAGAAACGTAACCGTTTTAAAACAAAGAAGCAAAACATCAAAAACGCAAAACGCATGTTAACCAATTCGCCTTGACGGAGGCTCTCTGAGAGAATTGCGCTGTGCGTGAAATCAATTTTTTTTAACATGGGAAAGGATAGGAGCTGCATTTTCAAATGCTTCTAAAATATTTTAGGGACTTCAGATTGAAAAAAGTGTTAATGTTTTGCAATATACTTTCCATTAGCTACATTATAACTGGTTTTAGACAAAAGTTTTTAAATCACAATGTTATGTCTATAATATAGCGTATCAAAATCTCATTCGATAACATTAAGAACGTTTTGCTTGAAAAAATTTCTATAAAGAATTAGAAACATTTGAAAATGCAGCTCCTATCCTTTCCCATAAGGCAATCTGGCGTTCATCACCCTTCTCTCTCAAGCAGCAGCAGAAGATAGCAATTTTTTGTTTAATGTTTTCATAGGGAAACGTTTCCCTATGAAAACAAACCTATCCTCCTCGGGAGCCAAAAAGAGAAAGGTGATTAAACGTCAGATAGCCTTATGTTAAAAAAAATTGTTTTCACGCAAGCGCAATTCTCTCAGAGAGCCTCCGTCAAGGCGAATCGTTGCGCACATTTCCCAGAAACCTTATCGAATTGCGCTGACATGTAAGCTTTTTATCGATTTTCGTACTGGAAACGAGCGCCACCGCAATCCGCACGCGCAGCCAAATTTGTTTGTAAACAAACCGCCCGAGTTTTCGGGTTGCTACGACCGACTCACCGACGCGAAGGCTGAATGCGAAACAGAAATAAAAGATGCTTCGAAAATAGAACATTTGGAATTCCAGTGAATGGGCCTTGTCGTCCCAAACCGACCGACGAGTCGTCGGTCGCCTCGAACAGGTTTCATCGTGTCCCTTCCCCGTCGTGGTGGTGGCGGAGACCCTTTTTCTTATCTACGCCATGTGTTATCTATCCACCGAACCGACCGGCGACCACCGGATGGAATTTGAGCCCGTCCGTCGTAGTGGCGCGCGGTCGAAGCAAGACCACCTTCCCGGGTCGGGCGGCAGCGCGTTGCCATGGCTATCTGCCTACTTCAAAGCGCACGCTACGATGGCTTCTTTCCGATAGGTATGATGTAAACCAGTAGGCGGCGGCGAAGAAATTTAACCCTCATAAAATCCTTGAATTACGGCACTGACTGACTGGCTTACGGAATTGGAGGACGCACGCGTCGCTTAATTGGTTGTCTCTTCGGGTTGAGTCGAGCGATACGGCAGGCGCATTGGAATACTGTGGAATGTGGCAGGAATCCTGTTCAGGACCGTCTTGTGCGAGGACTGCGCAACGTTTAATTGCGTTTTAATTGACTGTCCACCTGTCGTCGACAACGACTGCGTCCTCGGCGAGACAGGTAGATTGCCTCGGCGAAACATATGGTTCAAAAGTTGACTCGGGGAAGGTTTCCAGAACGACTTCTCGGCTTCTCGCGCATTGGTCATGCTTCCTCTTAATGCTCAATTTAGATCGCCGTCTTTTGTTACCTCGCGCTGGTCGCTACCTGTGCAGAAGGGGCAGGGAAATGGAAGTCAGGAATTTCTCATCATGGCCTGCTACCATCAAGGGTTGAGGCGCTGAGAGCGAAAAGATGAAACTTAATCAATCTTCAATGGCTAATGATGCCCGTTCGCGCCCGGGTCCCGTACTTGCGCCGGTGACCGAGAGGGGCTTAAGTCACCTCGCTAGAGCGGTTCACCGTCAAAAGAACCCCGAAAAATGTGGAAGACGAAAAAAGAACTACAACGCCGAGCGAGGTGTTCCAGATCAATGCTCCTGCGCCGTGGCCACTCAGACTGAACGCAGCCATCACTATCATCATCTTCATCACCATCACCAACATCATCAAAGCAGGCGAGCAAGCAAGCAATCATGATCGGAGCGAGGGGAACGCCAGCAACGCCACAGAAGCAGCAGGGAGCTGCCCCGGCCGAACGCGAAGCTAATTTGGAGCTTTTCGGGGAAGAAAATTATCGTTATTAAAAAATACCTACCTCCCGAAAAAAAAAAATGAGCCAAACACGCACAAGACATCCAGCGAGAGAGATCTTCGCAGATGATAGCGGCTTCGCATCATCATCCTCACGGAAGGGGGGCACGTCAACAGCTCCGGCAGGAGGACGGCGCGATCGGACACGTGTGTAAGGTTAATCGCCGCTCATCATCCGCGTACCCCTCGATCTCGCGATGCCACTTGACAACTGTCAACGCAAAGCGGCGCTTTGCGATCCCGACCAAGAAAAAAAAACAAACGCAAACGAACGAAGTGGGCCATGACGACTGCGTGCCCGAACAATAGCCGATTGGAACGAAATCTAGCAGAACGCAGACTCCAGAAAAAAAAAAATCGATACAGCTAAAATAATAAGGCAAACTGATCATAATGATATTTAATCACCGTAATCTATTTGTCCGCCGGATCGCGGCGGGCGGAAATCGCGTGCAGAGCTGGGCTTGACGCGATCGAGCGGAGCGAAAATTAGTAGGGAACGCGGCGGCGGCGCAGGCAGCAGCCCCGAAAATGCGCGAATTGACTTTTGTAGGAAAGGCCCCCTCCAGCCTCCCCGAAAGTCAATCCAATCCAATCGAATCCAATCGTCTGATTGGATTGCGAGAATCACCCGAAATGGCCGAATTTCGGTCGGAAGTTTGCTGGTAGGTAACTGATGCGATCGACCAAGAAGGCCGTGACTAATACGGGAGATTTGAGTCGATTTAGATGGATTCGGGGAACCATGGCAACCCGGCACCGCACCGTGGGATGTTTGTATACACACAAGTCGAGCAGCCGTGTCAGCTTCAGCTCAGCTGTCAGAGTCAGAGCGGAGGGCAACACAGTAGGCTTTGTGCTTTGTGAGAAAAATGGCTGCAGTCTAGGCGGCGACGGATGATGGAGGGGAAGCGGGGCGAGACGGCGATCGAAGGGTAATCTGCGTTCATTTATGCTTTCATCATTACGCGCGTTTACGGGACGGGGGAGCCCCATCAGCTATCTGGGCGCAACGGCAGCGGTTGTGGAGAATGTGGAATTTGGAAAGTGGCGGAATAAATCCGAAATACCTACATACTTCTTGGGTGCGTGTGAGATCGACGAGGGCGATGAATGGAAGCTATGGAAGCGCTGTTATGATTGCGGAGCGCGAGATGCGTACAGCCGGATTCGTCACGGGTCTGTTGTGATCGGTGCGCGTTAGGTTTCTGGCCGTAACCGTTTTCGACATTTTGAGATTCATAGATTAAGTAATCTTGTACTCTGTACTCATACTGTGGCCTTTATGATAGGTCATCACGACATCACAAGCTTCCGGGGAACCCTCCCAGAAGTTTACGGTAAACTCGCACAGAAGCTTCTGGGAAGCTCCTTTCAGAAGCTTCCGGGAAGCTCCTTTCAGAAGCTTCCGGGAAGCTCCTTTCAGAAGCTTCCGGGAAGCTCCTTTCAGAAGCTTCCGGGAAGCTCCTTTCAGAAGCTTCCGGGAAGCTCCTTTCAGAAGCTTCCGGGAAGCTCCTTTCAGAAGCTTCCGGGAAGCTCCTTTCAGAAGCTTCCGGGAAGCTCCTTTCAGAAGCTTCCGGGAAGCTCCTTTCAGAAGCTTCCGGGAAGCTCCTTTCAGAAGCTTCCGGGAAGCTCCTTTCAGAAGCTTCCGGGAAGCTCCTTTCAGAAGCTTCCGGGAAGCTCCTTTCAGAAGCTTCCGGGAAGCTCCTTTCAGAAGCTTCTGGGAAGCTCCTTTCAGAAGCTTCTGGGAAGCTCCTTTCAGAAGCTCTGGGAAGCTCCTTTCTGAAGCTTCTGGGAAGCTCCTTTCAGAAGCTTCTGGAAAGCTCCTTTCAGAAGCTTCTGGAAAGCTCCTTTCAGAAGCTTCTGGGAAGCTCCTTTCAGAAGCTTCTGGGAAGCTCCTTTCAGAAGCTTCTGGAAAGCTCCTTTCAGAAGCTTCTGGGAAGCTCCTTTCAGAAGCTTCTGGAAAGCTCCTTTCAGAAGCTTCTGGCACAGATAACAGATGTTTATGCTAGTACAAATTTTTTGCAGAATCCTGTGTAAATGTACAAAACGATATACGTTGGCTCACTACCGCCATCTACTCAAATGATTGCGATATTACATCTAACTTGAATGCAAGAATAGTTCAAAGTTCCACTTTCATTCAAGATCGAATACAATCTTGAATGTAAAATTGCGTAGTGCATGCAATCTTGAAAGCGATCACTGACTATCGATCACTGCGTCATCTCTAAATGATTGCCACATGAGTTTCAGCTGCTCGTTACATACAAAATGGCTGTTGAGCATTTTTACACACATTGCCAATATAAGCATAAACGTCTGTTATCTGTGCTTCTGGTAAGCTTCATTCAGAAACTTCTGGTAAGCTTCTTTCAGAAGCTTCTGGGAAGCTCCTTTCAGAAGCTTCTGGGAAGCTGTTTCAGAAGCTTCCGGGAAGCTCCTTTCAGAAGCTTCTGCGAAGCTCTTTTAGAAGCTTCGGGGAAGCTCTTTCAGAAGCTCCACTTTGACTCTTTCAGAAGCTTCTGAGAAGCTCTTCCGGAAGCTTCTGGGAAGCTCCTTCTAGAAGCTTCTGGGAAGCTCCTTCTAGAAGCTTCTCAGAGGCTCCTTTCAGAAGCTTCCGGGAAGCTCCTTTCAGAAGCTTCCGGGAAGCTCCTTTCAGAAGCTTCCGGGAAGCTCCTTTCAGAAGCTTCCGGGAAGCTCCTTTCAGAAGCTTCCGGGAAGCTCCTTTCAGAAGCTTCCGGGAAGCTCCTTTCAGAAGCTTCCGGGAAGCTCCTTTCAGAAGCTTCCGGGAAGCTCCTTTCAGAAGCTTCCGGGAAGCTCCTTTCAGAAGCTTCCGGGAAGCTCTTTCAGAAGCTTCCGGGAAGCTCTTTCAGAAGCTTTTCGGGAAGCTCTTTCAGAAGCTTCTCGGGAAGCTCTTTCCGAAGCTTCCGGGAAGCTCTTTCAGAAGATTCTCGGGAAGCTCTTTCAGAAGCTTCCGGGAAGCTCTTTCAGAAGCTTCCGGGAAGCTCTTTCAGAAGCTTCCGGGAAGCTCTTTCAGAAGCTTCCGGGAAGCTCTTTCAGAAGTTTCCGGGAAGCTCTTTCAGAAGCTTCCGGGAAGCTCTTTCAGAAGCTTCCGGGAAGCTCTTTCAGAAGCTTCTGGGAAGCTCCTTTCAGAAGCTTCTGGGAAGCTTTACAGAAGCTTCTGGGAAGCTCTTCCAGAAGCTTCTGGGAAGCTCTTCCAGAAGCTTTCGGGAAGCTCTTTTAGAAGATTCCGGGAAGCTCTTTCAGAAGCTTCTGGGAAGCTCTTTCAGAAGCTTTCGGGAAGCTCTTTCAGAAGCTTCCGGGAAGCTTTTTCAGAAGCTTCTAGGAAGCTCCTTTCAGACACTTCTGGGAAGCTCTTTCAGAAGCTTCCGGGAAGCTCTTTTAGAAGCTTCCGGGAAGCTCTTCCAGAAGCTTCTGGGAAGCTCTTCCAGAAGCTTCCGGGAAGGTCTTTCAGAAGCTTCCGGGAAGGTCTTTCAGAAGCTTCCGGGAAGCTCTTTCAGAAGCTTCCGGGAAGCTCTTTCAGATGATTCCGGGAAGCTCTTTCAGAAGCTTCCGGGAAGCTCTTTGAGAAGCTTAAGGGAAGCTCTTTGAGAAGCTTCCGCAAAGCTCTTTGAGAAGCTTCCGGGAAGCTTTTACGGAAGCTTCCGGGAAGCTCTTTCGTAAGCTTCCGGGAAGCTCTTTCAGACGCTTTTAAGGCTACTGGGAAGCTCTCTGAGAAGCTTCTGACAACTCTTCAGGAGCTTTTGAAAAGTCCGCTCGGAAGTTTCTGGAAGCTTTCTTAGAAGTTCTTGTAAGGTCTTTAGGAGCTTCTGAAAAGCTTTTTAAGGTGCTTCTGTGAAATTGTAACCTTTTTTAATGCTATTTAATGCTGATTCGCAAAGTAAACCATGAATCGATTCTGCATCCGGCATCAATCATGATTCACAGACTCGGCAAATGACTGTCGCGTCATCGTCGTTTCGTCGTCTTGGAAACCACCAGGACCCCGCTGCGACGCTGACATTTGTCAACCGACAAAACGAGCATTCAGGAAACCGCACCGAGAGCTCCGAGCGTGTGATTAACTCCAGGCAATCCGGTGCTAAATGACACCGAAGCATACGACCGAACGGTAACGATTTAATAAGCAGCGAGCTTAAATTGCTACCTCTGCCTAGAGGTGTTCTTATTCTCGGTCTCGATCATTACGATGACAAACAGCCCCACACACAGAGGCAGATACTCAGATATTGCCGGCCGGACATTTCGATCGGACCAAGAAGCGACGCGAGAGGGGGTGAAACCGCAAGATAATGTCCAAACCGCGGAGACCTGCCTTGGCTCTCTCTCTCTCTGGCGCGCAAATCGCTAATGATCACTCCGGGAACCGATCGTTTCCCATCAGAAGAGAAGGCTGGGGACAATCTCGAAATGGGGGATAAAAGATCTACAAGCGCATCGACTTTGGAACATTTTCTCGAATAAAAGCATTTTTTTACCGATTCCTTTTTGTTTGCGAGAGCAAGAAGCGGCGGGTCGCAGTAAGCGGTGCAAGTTGAGCCTTCATCCAAGAAGTCGATCCAAGATTCAAGTCGTTGTTGTCGTCGTCGTCGTTGTCTGGTCGTCATCGCAACGGGTTGATCTTGAGCGGAGCGTGTTGTGACACCTACGCGCGCGCACACTCCTCACATACATGAGGATCGCAGTCGGCCACGGCGAAGAGAAGACGGCGACGAAGAAAATGCCAAGGTGTGCTAAGGCTGTTGCTGTTACCATGACGTTGGTTTCGGGCTCCTTGGATGCAGTGCTCTCTCCCAGTCCCAGTGCCTTCTGGATCTTGCTATACGATGCGACGGATGGCGTGTGATAAATGAGATTGGAATTAAGAAAAAGTGTCATGTTAGGTGCGCTCCGCTTGCTCTCGTGGGTTCGATTTTTCATCGTCGACGATCTACAAGACCTGTGGACCTGGAACTGCGACCGCAGGGTGGGATGATCAGCAAATGGAGTGCCATTGGCTGTCTGTGATGCTTTGCGGTGGCGGACTGCATTCCTCGCTGATTTTAAACGCTTTTGGGAGCGGATAATGGAGTCAATCAGTGGTGGCAGATTACTTTGAAAGTTTCGCACCGCTATTCGTCAAAGTGAAACGTCAACAGAACAGAATTGCGATGTTTTTCGCATCGAATTCAGGTGCCGTGCCTGCCGCGCGATGTTTTCCGAGTGCAAATTGACTTCATTCTGCAGCAACTGACAGTTCTTTGACATCTGTCAGTTGATGCAGTCATCGTATTTCTTTTGATAATCGACGTTTGAGACATTTCAATGTGATCTGGCAACACTGTAACCCACTGCATTCAAAAACCGTATCACCGCACAAAGCGAGTATAATTTCATCTGTTCGAGTTGTTGTTGTTGATGTTCGAGTGCGCGGTGAACGTTTTTGGTAGTCCTCCGCCACCCCCGTGCATGGTAGTGCAGCAGTGAGTGCGTCTGTCATTTATTATTTTTAACGAGCTTTCGCGTTCGCTGGCACACGAAAGAAAGGACTTTTGCTGCGACGGTTGTCTTCGCATGCTGCGCTGCAGCTGAACGCTGAACCATCGAAGTGCGCGCGTGGGAATTTTCACGAACCGACGACGAGTAGGCGGCGAACCCGTCGTCTGTCGCCTTAATTGCATTCCTCGCGCGAAACACCTTTATCATCCGAGCAGGCCGGCAGGCGAGAAGAAGGTAGGTTGATAACTAGTGCACTTTCGGTGCCGTTGCGACGATGAAATTTTTGCCATTTTGGAGCTTTTCGGCACTTCGGTTTCGATGCGATGCGATGTGTCAAAGTAAGTCCGAGAGTGCCACTCTCGGTAACGGCGCCAATCTCATTAGCAGACGATGGGAGTTCCGTCGCTTACACCGACGGAGCTGCATTCCGGAGATCGACCGGCAGTAATTAGTGCGCAAAATTTATGTGAAAACATTATTTCTACAAATAATTAGATTGCCAGAGTCCGCGCACTTTGGTGCCTGCTGATGCGATGCGAATGCAAGTGTGCGAGAGCAAGTGCTGCAGCAACGGTACCCGGAGCACGTGGCGTGATTGAGTTAAGACGCAGTAGTAGGTAGTAGGCGAACGTGTGTCTCACACTCTGCGTGCGATCCAAGATTGCTGTTGAACGCCACCAACCAGTCAGAAGAGCAAGATGCCTGGAAAGTGTCAATATTGACCGGAATGACGGTGCGGTGGCACAGGCATGTGAATGGCTAATTGATTGAGAGTCTGGGGCTACTTGGATGAGACATGATAGCTGCGCGTCCAGCATCGAGGTGAGTACCTGCCTACCTACTTGATGACGGGGAAGCTCACGATTATTCACACTTCAATAATGACTAAACAGAAGACCATTTAGCGAATGCGGTACCTACTGACGATAGCGAAGTGTATCGTGTTGGAGCATTTGTCACACGTACGGGACTACCGTTGACGTTATGGAAATTTTAATGGCGCAGGTAAATTCGGAGGAATTTGATTAGGTGGCGTGATGTAGCCTGAGAAAGGCACTCAATTACTGTAGTAACATAATTAAATTCATCATTTGGTAGAGCCACAGACAAACAGACGTAACACTCTGATAATTCCCATGGTACACCGATTTAACGGTCTTTTTCAAAATTTGATAGTTGGCCAACTGCCCAAACGTGGCGCTCGCATCGTTTTTGTTCGAGTTTGACGTTTGCTCACTACCGCCACCTAGTTGGTGGTCAGCCAATCATAGTACTTTTAGCATTGGGCGAATATGTTTCCGTGACTATGATTTGAATCGAAAAATATTCGAAGTGTTACGTCTGTTTGTCTGTGGTAGAGCCTTAGCAAGAATTCAAACTGGGTTCCAAACTGCAACATGTTACGTTGCCTGATAGATATCAACAAACCCTCAATAGGCGTTTTCGTGTGATAGTTCCGTTTATGCATTTCTTTACAAAGTTTTAACAACAGCTGCTCACACGGAACGGTCATCTCCATAGAAGAACTTCAAAGACCCGATAAATCAGCTGATTTAAGACGCCACAGAAAAAGGCCTGTTTGTTGCCTAATTTGTTGCTTTTACTATTATAGGCCTTATCAGAAAACGTTTAAAATCAGCTGATTCTGGGGGTTTTTGACAGTTCTCCTATGAAAATGACAGATCTGTGTTTGCGCCTTTGTTCGGCAGTTGTAAGCAGTGGCATTCACGGACCTGTCAAATGAACGTCTACTGATCCTACAGAGGGCACAGATAACAGATGTTTATGCTAGTACAAATTTTACGCAGAATCCTGTGTAAATGTTCAAAACGATATACGTTGGCTCACTACCGCCATCTACTCAACTGATTGCGACATTACATCTAACTTGAATGCAAGAATAGTTCAAAGTTCCACTTTCATTCAAGATCGAATACAATCTTGAATGTAAAATTGCGTAGTGCATGCAATCTTGAAAGCGATCACTGACTATCGATCACTGCGCCATCTCTAAATGATTGCTACATGAGTTTCAGCTGCTCGTTACATACAAAATGGCTGTTGAGCATTTTTACACACATTGCCAATATAAGCATAAACGTCTGTTATCTGTGCAGAGGGTAAAAATGTAACAAGTGTAGGGTAATGCAATTGAATATGAAAGTGGCATTTGATTCGGTGTAGTAGTGCGGATGTCAACAACGAGCGTCAATAACAAACGGTAAACAACAACACATCATCATCGAGAAACTCAGACCAAAGCTTCTACGGCAGGTAAGGATTGAGCTCCAGGAAGGTACGCGTTCTGTTTACCGGGCAGCGAGCAGCCGAAATCGCGTCGTTTCGTCGCTAAAAGTGTGAATTTCGGAAAACGGAGTGAATTGAAGGGCGAGGGAATGAAAGTTGTTTACGAGGAAGTGAGTGAAGTGACGATTCTTCGGGCATTTTGTGTGGTTTGAGTGGAAGAAGTTCATCCAACGACGGCGCCATCTTGGCTGCCAGTGAGTGCTGCAAAAGCAGAGCAGTGCGTGAAGATCAAGAGAAGAAATCGCCAAGGCAGAAGCAAGAAGAGAAAATGTATCCAAAAATAACAAGGAGATGAAAAAGGTAGGTCAAGTGCAAGTACAAAAAAGTGTCAAGTGAAACAAGAATAAGTACTAAAATCCTAGTGTGGGAGCGTCCATAAATTACGTCACGCAAAAAATGACCATTTTCAACCCCCTCCCCCCTATGTCACACTTTTTGTATGAGACCTCTAAATTTTTTGTATGGGTCGTCACACTTTGCTGAACCCCCTCCCCCCTCAAAGCGTGACGTAATTTATGGACGTTCCCTGTAACCCGAATCAAAGACATGCAGAATTCATCACAAATTTAAGAGGATAACTAACAATAAGTAACAGTGCGAGAAGGTGGAAGAATGGTCAACGATACAGTATTCCTGGAGCCGGCAGACCTAGAAACCCCCTAAAAAACACCCGATGTGTGTGCACAGAGCTTTTCTAAACCGTGACATCCAAAACTGCACGGGAATCTCGGCGATGGGATAAATCCGTTACAAGGTCTCATTCCATACGATTCAGGACGGAAGGAAACTTACAGAAATCAACCACATCGACGAGAACCTCAAGTGCTACCTGCCGGTGATCCCTAAATAAACAATTGAGTTTGCAAGGGGCATTCCTAGATCATACTCGGAGGCGGAACTCGAAGAAAACTTGGTGGGCGATATCTACCGATTCAGAAAAATGGGCGCCAAAATGGGAGGCTTTTGGAAACAGGGAACTTGGAAATTTTGTTCAAGGGAAGAGACTTGCCGGGCAAATTGGAGGTGTAGCTGTATATCGTAAATGTGGTTACTGGGGAGCATCACTCAGAGGGCACTTGTAAGTAGAAAGCATGATAAATTGCGGAGATGAACACGTTCTGACGTACGACGAGTGTCCGAAAAGGAAGAGGCAGACCCACATCAACCTTACAAAGCAGTGGAAGAAAAAAACTACAAAGAAACCAGTGAAAGACGGTACAAGCAAGATCAAAATCAGTTGGATTTGCTATAAAATGCAAGAGGACTTCCCGGAAATCAACCGAAACTCGTCCGGAACACAGTACAGGGCAATCAAACAAACATCAGGATAGACACCCGAATGTATCCCAACTACAACACCTCCAAACCAATATCCTACGCAGCAGGTAAAGGTGAAGGAGACGCCACGACAATACGAGGAAATTTCACACAAAACGTCACTTCTATCAAAAACGATTTGCGGAATAAAGCAGTTTTGCAGAAACCACAGTTCAGTTTGAAAACCAAGCGGACCTAGCGGGACAAGCAGCGTTGGACATCAACCGTACGAAGGAACGTTGATCCGAATCAACACCGCACTTTGAACCGAACTGCCGAAGAAGTTCACAGAGGACCGGCAAGAGTACCCGTGAACCCGTGAAGAACCCGTGAATGTCATCGCTGGATAAGTACAGGATGATGCAAACAAATGCACAGATAGTCACTGAGGTCAGTAGAAGCTAGGGAAGACATGTCAGTTTATTTGGAAAGGCAAGATATAAGAATAGCCCGTCTGCAAGAGATCTGGATTGAACCCATAGAAGATAACGGTCACGATTATCGGATTTGAGATTCTGCAGAGATCCTTCTTCAATCCGAACATTGTCAAAAGGTACAACTAGACTAGATCAACCTCACGGATGTGCCAGTAAGAACCATGATAGCGGGGCTGCAACCTGTGCAACGATACCGATCTAGGCAGATGGTTCAATGTAATGCCTGCCAAGTCTGGTACCATCTGAAATGCGTCGGACACAATACTGATATTCAATCTGCCGCTTAGTCAGCAATCGATGTCCAAGAAGACCAGATCGCAAATGCATCTGGGGTGTAACGCCGAAACAGCACACGGAAGATGTATTTAAAACCATATTCTTCGACTTCACGGCCGTGGCAGAAAAGAATAGAAGCAGACCGACTCCTGGCAGAAATGAAGCTGGCCCAAGCGGAGAAGCAGTTTGTGGAAGATCATCTAATGCAGGAAAAATAGCGAACTAGGCGTGAAGAAAAGATTGGAGTACAGAAAGATTTATTGCGGAAAAGGCAAGAGCTGGCCGAGGCTGCTGACGCAGTCAGAGAGCTTCCGAATACACCAGCACCAGTAGAATGACCAAAGCATAGGAATGGCTAGAGAGGCAGCGACATGAGAACGAACAGCATGATTGCCAGTGGTTTGTGCCAGTCAATATGACTGATTCTACCTTCTCTAGAAGTCAAATGAATGCAAGAACAATGCGCAAGGCGAATACGAGCCTGAACTTACTGATGATCCGGAAGACCGGAATCCGTCGAGTATAAACAAGAGAAAATTGTTGGTGAGGTCACCAGCTAGGTAATCAACTGCAAATCAAATTGCTGCTGGACAGGTTTGGCCAAACAAACGGACGAGCTTTTCCGGCAAACCAGGGGAATGTCCAATCTGTAACAGCTACGAAGAGGCAAACACGGCCTGCGGTTTCTCAGATGTAGATAGCATCATCCGTCTACGAGAGTGTCTTCGAGGACCAGCGAGAGAAGCAGTCATCTCGAAGTTCATGCTTTCTAAAAGTGTGCCATCGATCTCTGAGACTCTACTATGTTTGTATGAACGGCAAGAGCTGATGGAGAATTTGCTGGGCACGGTTTGTCGGCTGCAAGCGCCAAAGCCTGAACAGTTGAGTCGATCTTCAGAGTCTCCTTGTAAACCCTAGTAAACTGATGGAGGAGTTAGTTGGTAAGTTATCTGCGGCATATACATGATGGAATGAGTATGACTCAAACGGCTATACACGGTATCCCTTGAAAGAATTCGCTAAGTTCATGATGCTCTGGTAGCTGATGCAAGTGAACTCACTGTTCTGTCACAACCGAAGATGGAGAAGAGTAGACACGAGAAAGACAAGAATAGCAAGAAAGGACGCTGCCATGTCCAACGACGATGAAGAAACTGCGAGAAGTTCCAGCAACTTGATCTTCGCAGCTGTAGAACCGGATCTTCGTAGCTATAGAGAGGTTCAAGCTTCAAGAGAGTTTTTTTCACTGCGGAACAAAGTACCGATCAAGAATACGCTGCAACGTTGGAAGCTGTCCTAAACGTCATACCCGCTATACCTCATCGATTCGAAGGAATAACTGCAGCCGCTTCTAGAACCGTAGATGCAGAGTACAACAGTCATGGCTCGAATTTCCCAAATGGAGGAGAACGTGCCTCTGGAGCCGATCTACTGACATGGTCCCGTAATTCGATAGGCTCCGTTTGAAGTGGTTACTGTAACACTTCACAACAAGGCCGCAGAATTGGATAAGTTTGCCTTCGTAGATGAAGGATCCTCTAACAGGTGATTAGTCGAATCGAGTTTGATAAGGTTCCTCGAGCTTACAGGTATCTACAGTACCGTTGAAGCTGGTTTGGATCTCGAAATCGTACAAACAGACTTCGAGTCGATGAAACCTGATGAACGGACAAGACAGACCCTTTTGATAGGACACATGCCGAAGATTTTGATAGGTTTGCGGGGTTTGGGCCTGTTTAATCAGCTTGAAACTCGAGTAGGACGACCGGACGACCGAACGACCGGAGCTGGTGAAAGAGCTCTTGAGAACTCTAGAACAGTTTTTGAGAAGCTCTTAGAAGGAGCACCGAGAAACTCCTGAAAGAGCCTCCAAGAAGTTCCTAGAAGAGCTTCCGAGAAGCACCTGGAAAGAGTTTCCGAGAAGCTTCTAGAAGAGCGTCCGAGAAGCACCTGGAAAAGCTTCCGACAAGATTTTGAAAGAGCTTCCGAGAAGTTTTTGGAAGAGCTTCCGAGAAGTTCCTGGAAGCGCTTCTGAAAAGCTCTTCGAAGAGCATTCGAGAAGCTTCTGGGAGAGCTTTCGAGAAGTTCATGGAAAAGTTTCCGAGAAGTTTATGGAGGAGTCTCCGAGAAGCTTCTGGAAGAGTTTCCGAGAAGCTTCTTGAAAAGCATCCGAGAAATTCCTGGAAGAGGCTTCGAGAAGCTTCTGGAAGAGCTTCCGAGTAGCTTTTCGAAGCGTTTCCGAGACGCTCCTCGGAGAGGTTCCAAGAAGTTGCTGATAGGTCCTCAGAGAAGCTCATGGTAGAGCTCCCGAGAAGATCTCGGAAGAGTTTAGACGAAGCTTCAGGAAGAACTTCCGAGAAACTCCTGGAAGAGCTTCTGAGAAGCTCCTGGAAGAGCTTCTGAGAAGCTCCTGTAAGAGCTCCTGAGAAACTCCTGGAAGAGCTTCCGAGGAACTCCTGGAAGAGCTTCCGAGAAGCTTCTGCAAAAGCATCCGAGAAGCTCCTGGAAGAGCTTCCGAGAGCCTCCCGGATGTGCCTTCGAGAAGCTACTGAAAGAGCTTCCAAGAAGCTACTGGAAAAGCTTCCGAGATGCTTTTTGAAGAGCTTCCGAGCAGCTCCTGGAAGAGCTTCCAACAAGCTTTTGAAAGAGCCTCTAAGATGTTTCTCAAAGAGCTTCCGAGAAACTCCCGGAAAAGTTTCCGAGAAACTCCCGGAAAAGTTTCCGAGAAAGTCCCGGAAGACATTCCGAGAAGCTCCTGGAAGAGTTTCCGAGAATCTTCTGGAACTGTTTCCGAGAAGCTTCTCTAAAGAGCTTCGGAGCTTCGGAGGCTTGAAAAAGTCTTGGTTGGATTCCATGAAGCTGGAACAGCTTCCGAGAAGCTCATGGAAGAGCTCCCAAGAAGTTCTTTTAAGAGCTTCCAAAAAACTCCTGGAAGAACTTCCGAAAAGCTTCTGGAAGAGCTCCCGAAAAGTTCTTGGAAGAGCTTCCGAGACGCTCCTGCAGGAGCAGGGAGCAGGGAGAGGTTCCATGAAGTTCCTGGAAGAACCTCCAACAAGCTTCTGGAATGTCTTCCGAGGAGCTCCTAGAAACGCTTGCGAGCAGCTCTTTGAAGAGCTTCCACCAAGCTCCTGAAAAGGTTGAAAGAAGCTTCTTGATGAGGTTCAGACAAGGTTCTGAATGGGACCTCCAAGAAACCTTTTGGAACAGCTTTAGAGAAGTTCCAAGAAGCTATTGGAAGCGCTGCCGAGTAGCTTCTCGGAAGCTCTTCCAAAAATGGTACTGGGAAACTTACGAGTAGGCGCTGGATGCTGCTTCCGACATGGTTTCGAGAAAAACCTTCCGAGAATATTTCAATGGAGCTCTTTCAGCAATTTTTGGGAGGGCTTGTTACGAGTGGCCCAGGAACGGGGTTTTCAGTGTTTTCTATGTAGAGCTGGCAAAAATTCCACCAGAACACTGCCTGGATGCTTCAAATGTACAAATCAACTATGATCTGGAAGCGTAATTTCATCTTCTGTTGCAGGTAAAATGCTTTTGTTTAAGGCGCTTTGAAAATCATTTGCTTTTGTTTAGTTCCTCGGACATCTGATCTTGCAAAAGCACGTAAGAAAACATCAAAATCAGTTATAGCGCCATTATTTTTAATGACACACTGCAAAACGGTTGTGGACAAAGAATGGACATGTGGCGGCGGCTTACATTCAGAAATTTTACAGAAGCTGCTCGTGCAATGCTATGCAAAAAACTGACAGTTGGACGTTCCATTTGGCGAGGTTTCTGTACAAGAACTCGGTATCGTACTAGTCCCATAACCTTCGAAATTGTATGAGGACAGAGAAATTAAGCCTTCGGGTCATCACCGCTCTGTCCTCAAGCAGTTTCAAAAGTTTTGGGCCCAGTACTTAAGCAAACCTACTGTGACGGTAACATCATTTGCGAAAAGATTGCTCAAATGACAGCTATTGCACTGTTTTCAAATCTTAAACACGTCAACAAACCTCCATCAAAACTATCAACAACATTCGCTCTCTTAAATTCCATTCTCCATTTCACATAAATCCATCATTGTTGCATGTCGTAGAAATATCAACTTTTTTTTCTTAAATGAAAACAATCTCCCATACCACCCGAAAACAATGAACCCGTTAATTATTGCATTCGGTGCCGCTGATGAGCCCGCGAAGTAAAAGTCACACGTTTACTTTTCCCTCTGACTCTGACTCGGATGAAGACGAATGTGACTGTGGCGCCGCTGCGGAAAGACGCCGGCTTCAATCAGTTTCAGTTTGACATGTATTGCGCGCGACACCAGCACTAGCACTGCGAATCATTCGAAGCCATTGGCGGCAGAGCATTGTTTGTCCAGAAACCGCGCACCGCATACCCAAACGATGACAGTTGACGAGCGCGTAAACAGTAGGCCATGGCCCGCGATGCAGTTTACTCGCGATTTTATTGTAATGATTAATTTTTTTTTTTGTTTGAAACAGTTTCGCCTTAATTGGCTCCGACTGATCTCAGCAGGCTGAGCTGGGCTGGACTCATGGGCCAAGTTACTTCATCGTCGGGCGGAAAAATGGCCGTAAAGCGAAGACAATTGACGTTCGATTGCCGAATCATCTAGATCTCGGATCATTTGAACAGGTAGATTTGGAAAAAAGAAACGCAACGTGTGACTAATGGCGCTGCCGCGCCGTAGTCAGTGACGTAAGGTTGCTTGGATTTGGGTATGATGACGGGCCCGGACGGCGCTCAAGGCCTTCTAGGGATGCAGGCAGCACGCGCTCGTGTAAGCTGTCGGAGAAAACGTCAAAATCGCGCAGTTCTGCGAAGTGCCTTGGTTGCAGATGATTGACTCGCGGTGAATCACGCAACGGTTGCCCTAAAGTCTCCGTCTGCATCGCATGCTACGATGATTGGGAAACCGAGAGAAATCGGTGCAGGCAGGGGTCTCAAATTGACACAGGAAATGGACGATTTGTTTTTCGGTTGACAGATTCGGAGCTGTAGGTCACCTACATGTTGGGGAAATTGCTGGAAGGGAAACAAGAGTGTACTCACATTGTTTGATTGCTATCAGCATCAGCAGTAGGAGCAGCAGCGGTGGCCTTTTACGGAGTCCGCCGGCGGCGGCTACGTTGATGGAAGACCCCATGATGACGAACGGCGACGAAGCCTACTACGACGATGATGATGATGGGCTTTTATCTGCTTCTTCCGATGAACGAACGGCAGCGCTTGCTGTGGTTGCTCGTTACCCGAGCTTTTGTTTAGGTTTTTTTTCGAGGTTTTTATGACTTTTTTCACGATTTTTATTGCGGTATTCACTTCACTAACTCTTTTTCTCGGGCCCCTCCCGGGACTTGGGAAATTAATGTTTCCACTAGGTTTTCGAACAGAAAAGAGTGCGCAAACGAACAATTAAGAAACCAAGCAATGAAAAACCACCTAATATGAACCGCTCTTCTTCTGAGGCAACTTCTTCGAATTCTTCCTCCCCGACCCGAATGGGGAAATATTTATGACTGGCTCTAACAATCAGCTTTCTCAATACATAAATTAAGTAAATCTCATTAGGTGATACATTTTTTCTAGCCTCATCGTTCACCACACACTTCGTTGATGACCACCACTAGTCTCAGACTTTCGAACGTCCGCTCAGTTGATTTGTTTGTTTTTATCGTTTCTCCGCGCGTTGATCACCGGTCGATCGCCTGCCAACCAACGTTCCAGAAGCGCCGCTTTGCTCGGCGTTAATTAAGACCGATGGAAATCTCTTGGATGCAAAACAATCGCTTATCTTATCCGTTAGGCTAATTAATAACCCGAGAGTGCGCTCACGGCAAGTGGCAGCAGCCTTCGGCTTCTGCAAAGCAAACGGCACGATTGCACAACTGCGCAAACTCAGCGCACGCGATCGCGATCTACACACCGATTAGCAGGATTCCACGCACCGCCAACTGCGATATCCAGCTTACATTCTCCCCGAAAACAAAAACTGCAGTAGGCGAAAAGTCAAAATCGCGATCACACTGAGCAAGCAGTACCCAGTCAGTAGGCGTTGACGATGACACGAGGGGTTCAGGTCAAAGAGTCAAACGGTGCGGCTAATGAATGAACCGCGGCGAGCGATCGAGCGACCGTGAAGTGACTGCCGACTGCTCGTCGTACTGGCGAATCGATGAATGAATGAAAGCTACACACTTCACTACCGAAAAACGTTGAACGGGCTGAGGTGCCGCCGCTGCCTCCCCCTCTTCTTAAGTGCAGTGCCTGGTAATTTCACACCACGATCTTCCTCGGCTCTCTTCCTGCTTCCGATTACAAAATTCTCTTCTCACTCTCTCTCACGTGCGCTCGACCCGATCCAGAAAACAACGCGTTCAACTCAAGAATCCACACGTTTCTTCTTGTGTTGCTGCAGCGATCGGCGCGTAATCGTCTTGTGTCTACGCGCGTACGTAAAACGATCCACCCTCGAAGACGACCTGTTGGAAACTGAACTGAAGTCCTCAAGTTGTTCGTTGCATGGCTACGGGCACCTCCGCTCACCATATCAAGTTCCTTCGCTCTCTCCTTATGTTGCGCGAGCGAGTGAGCGAGCGACGAGTCTCTCCCTCGTTCTCGCACTCCGCTTTATGCAATTTTCGGTTTTAAGAATGAAAAACTTCCACAGAAATGAATGAAAAGTGATTTTTTCCCGTCATAGTTTACTACGATGGATGACGCGACGGGTGGTTCAAGTTCGCTCTCTGCCGGTTGATGGGCACTTTACTCTCCTCGGCAATCGGCATACCTGTCTGCTCCGTTTTCTTGGAAAACGGTGCAGTTATTGGTTAGGTTCGTCGGATGGGTACAAGGTACACAACAACAGCGAGCGCACCGTATCTACGTGTAGTGAGGTACGGAGAGCCCGGCCATAGCTCATTCAATTCGCATATGACTACAAAGGCATATTTTTGGGATTGGACTTTATCATCATCGTCTTTCCGTGTGGGCTCGGTCGAAGACTTCGATGGCAGAGGAAGGTGAGTGGAGGCGAAGGAGAGAGGAGCACGGATAGAGAGCAAAGAAGAATGACGGTCGTGCATACCGGCAGGTTGTGTGGTTTACTAGGTGCTGTGTAGACGATGCAGCAGCAAGCCTACTGAGGTGGGCTGGAGATGAATGCACCGTCGCCGTCGCTAGTTGAAGACTAGTTTGATAGGCGGGCACGTTACCGTTCGTGTCGTAGTTGGCGCTGCAAAACGGCTTGATTGGTGAGTCATCGTGGGAATGTTGTGAAATATTAAAAGCGATGATTTGTTTGCGGGATTGCGAGATAGATGATTAGAGATGTTGTTTGTAATGATTATGGTAATGAGGGAAATTACGAGACAGGTGCGATTGCTGACTTATTCATATTTTGGTGAATTAGAAGAGGAAATTCCACGTTTTAGTAAACGAGCGGTTATCGTAACAGGTGTGCACCGATGACATTCTGAACAGGGAAGTGTGATATTATTCAATTGAGAATGTCGCGTGAGATTCATGACTTTTAGCGGCACTGGATTGATTGATCATTGCGGAACAACTGCGATATGTTCGCTTCTTGAGATGACCATTGCTAGTTGATCCATAAATCAACAGTTTAAACTATAATCCTCGTAGACCTAAAAGTGGTACAGCGGCCATTCGAGATGTCCAGAATCGGAAGTAAGAGAGCAGTAAACATATCAGGCCAAACATTTCTAAAGGTCCAATCTGCAGAAGAGAGCCTCTCTTTGGTTTCCCTCTCTTTCGTTAATATCTTAGCTGTTTATTTGAATTATGATTGTCTTCTTGCATAGAACGATGGTCAAAACAATCGTCTTTCGATTTGTACTTCAAAAGTAGTTGAAAAGTGTTTCATTACATTGTAATAATTGAAAGAGAAAGTGAACAAAGAGAGCCTCTCAAATGCAGATAGGACCTATTGAAATGTTTGGCCTGATATTTCATTCATCATTTATTTATGTTCAGAACCAATACCCGCTCTTCCATTCCACTACATTCTCTTCTCCAAGCACTCCTATAACAATTCACTTCAAAGCATATAAATCTAGCATTTTTCTACTTTCTTGTCATACAAAGTGTTACACAATGCTCACATTTATGAAAAATGTTTATCTTTGCAAGATTAACATTTTATGATTTTATGTTTATCCCCAAGAGAGCCAAAGTCTGCGCGAATTTTTCGAATGCGACTCTCTGCCTACTTGATGCCGTACTCTCATCAAGGAGAGCGCTTCTTGGTCTCTCTCTCTCGCTCAACTCTGAGACTGGGAGTGATGTTGCATGCTGCGCCATGCCGGTCGTCGCAACGTGTTGATCTTGCTCTTCAACTTCATCCATTCCTTGTTGTTCTTTCTTCGCATCTCCGGACGGACGAGTCAATCTTCTCATCTTGCGGTGGCGGCGGTGACGATCATCAAATTTTAATCACGTTCCGATGGTCAACATTTGGTAAGCACTGGCTGCTGTTTCGGTGTTTTGGTAGGTAGCAGATTTTGCTTTACACCTCTATGCTTCATCGTTCGTTTCCCAGTATCCGTCGTTGTCATCTTCATCATCTTTATCATCATCAGTAGGCTGTAATAGAACTATACAAGGCTTGCTTAGAGTTCTCAACATTCCCTTCCCACTCGACTTAAGGTGAAACGGGACACCGTGTTATTTTTCCTATCTTGCCTCTCTTTCCAACAATTTGCCTCGCGATTTTGAAGATGGTAATCTCGAGTTCTATCGCACTGAAGATGCTGAAAAACAATCAGCATATGCACTCCAAGTAAGCATACACAGTGATAGGTTTTTGTTGCAAAATATGAAGTAGAATCTGAGATTACCATTTTAGTAGCAACAGAGCAATGGCGGATATTTCCCCGATCGTCCCGTCCGCCCTTAAAGGAAGGACCAAAATCCCTCCATGGCCTACTATGCTTACTTATCAAGCTTCTCCTAGTGGAGATGTTGATGAAGGAAGCTTTCGCTCCTGGATCTGTAGATTCAACGTGATTCGGATGTGACGTCTCGTCGTCGGTATGTTTGGGTTCAATTCTCTTGCTTTTCCTCCCTCAGTGAAGCGAAAGAAGCGCATAGAAACGAAAACAAGCCTCTTCATGGCGGCGCAAAAGGTTTTTGCGGTATGGAAAAGATGAAGTTTGCCTGAAAATAAAAAAAATACGGCGTAAAAACGAACGCAGAATAACCTTTTTTTTACAAGAGACACAGCTTCATCGACATACTAATTCACGGCGTGTGTATGGGAAAGGTTTATAACAAAAAATTGGGCATCGCCAAATTTTTCGCTATTCAAAAATAGAGACTTCCAGCTTTCATTTGCACGGTCCCTCAAAAAAATCCACCGAGGGATCTCGAACAACTTTTTCAGAATACTGTTTTTCCCCATACAAAATGAACGGTTCCAAATTAATCCCTATTTCTACTTAACAAACACACCCAATTTTTGTATGAAAAAGTTCCCCCGATGGAATATTTCGATGTTGGGCTTGAATGAAAGCTAGTAGCGTCAACTTTCACGTAACGTAAAAATTAGCGATGCCTATTTTTTTGTAATAAATTTCTTATACCAGACACACCGTGAATTGTGATGTTTCGAAGATGTTGAGGAAGCGTTTACGAGGTGCAGGGCGTTACAAGAGATCGCGTGACGTTTCTGGGGGTTTTGAGTGATAGAGGGAGAGGAATGGTTTTCAGGAGAGTTTTAGAAAGCTTCTGAGGTTTCCAGAAGCGTTTTGAATGATTTCAAGGCGTTTTAGGTGGTTTCGGGAACGTTACAGGGGGTTTCTGGGGGAATTTAACTGGATTTTAGAGCGTTTCAAGAAGTTTTGCAACAATCAGGGGTTTCATGGTGATCAGAACTGCTTTAGTGATGTTTCCAGGTGTTTGAAAATGTTTATGAAGCGTTTTACGAGGTACAGGGCGTTTCAAGAGATCAAGTGACGTTTCAGGGGGTTTTAAGTGGTAGAGGGAGCGTATGAATGGATTTCAGGAGAGTCTTAGAAAGCTTGTGGGGTTACCAAAAGCATTTTGAGGGATCAGGAGCGTTTTAGAGCGTCAAGTCGTTTCAGGTAATTTCGCGAACGTTACAGGGAGAGTGTCTAAGCGTTCCAAGAAGTTTTTTTTTTATAACATTAAGAGGTTTCAGGGGCATTGTGGCTTTAAGGAGAGTTTTCAGAAGGTTTCAGGAGGAGCTCAGGAGCGTTTTAGGGATTTGTAAGTGGTTTCAAGGAGTTCAGAGGCGTTTGAGTGGGTTTCAGAGCGTTTCAAGGGGTTTTAAGGAGTTTATGGTACGTTTCAGGTGATTTCAGAGGTGTAAGGGCACCTGACAATATTGTTGAAAGTATGTGTACGGGGACGGACAAGTGGGATTTCGTTACTTCCACGGTTTCTCGAATCGTATTTGAACTACTGAGAAAATGGCGAGCCGAACAACAGCTAGTTGAGTTGGCCCTCCTCCGCCATCCAGGAGCTTTAGTTCAACGGGTAGTCTAAGTACTAGCCAGAACCCGAGCCTCTAGGGAAGAGTGAACAACTTAAGACGGTAGCTGGTGGAACGCTAACTATTGGAGTGCACTCATGTACGCCCCCCACCTTCTCGAAATCATCCCTAACGGGCGTTCCGCGAAGGTAAGGAAGAGAGATTCCCCACATAACCCGAGGAACCGCCTCTTGGTTATCTGATCAGCAGATTTGCTCATTCTTAAAAAAAAAGAGGTGAAAAGGTGTAAGGGCGTGTCAAGTGGTTTCTGGGCGGATGTTTCATGAATTTGGCGTCTGAATTGGTTTCAGGACTTGTATGTCATGAAAATTTTAGGGTGGTTGTGTTCCCTGGTACGGAGCCCAAATAAACCCTCTACGACACCTGGAATCACCCCCGGATTTTTTCTGGTGCTTTTAAACCTTTTTGATACCCCTTTAATCACCTGAAACAATTGAAGACGCTCTGAAGCCACCCCTCCTAAAACCTTATCAAAACAGGACTAACGTAACAATATTTTGAAAGCCCTGAATCATCTGAAATTCAACAGAAATCACGCTAGATCCAAAGTGTCTACAATCTGTAAGTTATTAACCTTTACCGAAGGTTACTTAATCTTCTCTTATAATCTCTCTTAATCTTACTTTAATCTTCTCGTTAAGTATTCAGGATCCTGGCAAAATATCGCTTTAAATGATTCATCCACTGTAAGCCTTGAACTGCATCTTTCTAAGTTATCAGCACGGCATAAATATTACAAGGCAGGCTAGTAACCTATGCAAGCATAAATTTTGGATGTAAACATGTGACGTCATTCTAATCGTTTTCACATGATCAAATTGATGTGGAGTAGTAGATCGCCTCTGAACGATTTGAATTACGTCATCAAAAAACTGTCAGATTTCCGGAAGGTATCACCTTCTAAATGTTGTACACCGTGATTATCAGGTTCATTCTGCTCAACAGGCACCCGACCGGGCGGCTCAGGTATTGTAGGGATGGGGACCGCCTCCAAAAGCCATCGAAGGAGGCAGGACTACATCCCCGACTCACTGACCCAGCCCGATGTTTCTCCAGTGCCACCTAGAAGGCTTTTTACTAGGGCTAATGCACATATTGCACCCCGTACGTTAGTTGCGCTCTTTTAGGAGAACTAATATGGATTGTCTATTGCCGTATTGTCAGCAACCTTTCCAGGCCCTTTGTCCTCGAAGGGTGGATAGGGTCGACACCCCGTCTGCTTCCAACTGCTCTGCAAGTATAAAGGCTTGAAGACAAGGTATTTGGAGTACATAGCTCAAAATTTCTAGAGAACCGTTGAACAGATTTGGATTAAAATGCATCACGCTGTTGACAACCACTGAACAATTAGCGTGATGCATTTTCATCCAAATCCGTTTAACGGTTCTAAAAAACGGTGCTTTAGAAATTTTGAGCTATGTACTCCAAATACCTTGTCCTTAAGCCCCATCGCTTAGTACACAGAAGGACCTACCGACATGGGGCCTCTACCTACCTCGGTCCTTGTCGAGGACCCCTTACCATCCACGGGCTCGAACCCTGCAGTGATGTTCTTCGCGCGGCCACTTGAATGATCAACAGAAGGGTTGAGTTCGACCAATGGCACTGGTATAACCTTCGTATCCGATTCTGAACTCATGTACCACCTCTTGATTAGCGCCTGCACTAGCCGCTCCTCCAGTTTACGCGCCACCTTGTCTATACCTCCGAGACGATTTGGGCGACAGTCGATGAAACGGCATTCCAGCCAAGTTTGTCTTTAACCATCTTCTCGAGAAGTTTGTTCGGAGTCATGCGTCACTACATGTGACCAGAATGGAACTTTTCGTATCTCCTGAAGTTTTGTGAAAGCACTCCCGATCTACCTTTGTGTCGTATGCTCGTTTTGATTTTGGGAGTAGCTTCCATGGAACCGGGCATTATAAATCACAGAAGCTCATCGCATCGGCTATAGCCATCCAACTGCTACTATTGAACGCGTTCCTTACCTGCAGTGTCACTACTACACAGTAGTGTCTGCCCCTGATATTACTGAATTGATGACTTGAGGGACCAGCTACTCCCAGTTTTGAACACAACAGGAACCTCTGCAGTATCTACGTTTAAAGCCAGTTTTGGAATACAATCCGGTCGGCTCCAAGATTCACGAGCTTGTCCTTCAGCCCGCCTTGATGACGAGTCAGCCTTCTCACGCTTGGTATCTGCTCTCCTATCTTTCCTTTGCTAGGTGTGCCTTCTCCAGGCCAGGCTTCCCTGTGCACCTGGAAGGGATCCCATTTAGTGGCATTACTGTCTTTGACGTGATGCGTACCCTTCGGACTACTCACGAATGCGAAGGCTTCCGTTCGAACTCTGCTGCTGCGCAGCTGCCTTGAGTTGATCATGGCTCCGCGGTTTGTTAACAGCTCACACTTTCCGCGCCCCCAGGCTCACGATATCACTGAATATCATTAAATAGGCCTGGGCCGAGATAATCTTCCGTGGCCTACCCAGGCTATTTCTTGCCAATTTACACTCCCGTATCGCGCCGAGTTCAACACTTAGGCGGGTGATCTCAATCTCGTTCACTGATCACCGCCATTCGTCAAAGAGAAATCTTCGGAGTTCTTCAAAACCTGGTCAACCTTTTCAGAGACCTTCCGAGGGCCGATTCCGGCTGATATAGCACCTCTTTCTTCGGCTTAAAGGCATCACAATTGCCACTATTGGCCGGTCTAACGAACCAGTCTTCACCACGCGGACTCGCACGGACGGCTTTCCAATTTTTCGATTCGCGGCGGAGAGTTTTTCAATAGGTGTGACTTCTTCGGTAGTTAGAACACAAGAGAGCGATCTAGTCCCGTATCGCTAGCCAGGGACCCTCCTATCAATCGCTCGGGTCCCCGTTGGGCGGAAACTCCCATCCGAAGAAGTCTCGATTTTGCGTTCTTTTTTCGTGGGAAGCCAGATAGCGTTTTTTTCTGAGTTGTCGGAGTGACGGTATGGATGTTTGCGGCATGCCAAAAGGGGATTTTTAATTACAAAATTTATATCTAACTCCCACACTCTCGCAAAACAATTTTATATTTCGCTAGATAGGACAAGACTTCACCACTCTAAAAGAACCCATCATTGTACCACCGACGAAAATATACTACTCCGTAGTTCGGAAACCTACCACCAGATGGACTGGTTATGGACTGGGTGGCCAAGAGGGCGTGGCGTAATAGGGGCCATTGAGACGGTTGGAGAGGGTAATGACCGAGAAAAGAGGTCATGAACCTCAAGGCGGTCGACGACTTGTCCAGAGTTTGTCCACCAAGACAGCTGAAAGCTAAAAGGTGAAGCAAGAGTTAGATAGATTGGAAAGTTTTTGGAGTAGTTTACAAAGTAGATGAAGGCTAAAGAAAAGTGGACTGCAGAACCCTTCCGTTTTTGTCGTAAAAATGCCAGACCGATTTCCCTACGTCGTCTTCGTGACCATCTGGGCGGATCCCGGCACAGAACTTGCCGAAGGCCGATCCGTCACGGCTAGATGAGACATTTACGAGGTTCAGGAATCCATGGGGAGCAACTTTAGGCCGCCACGAACCTCAGGACGTCGCCATCACTGGTAGCGGCGAAAAGTATCATACGCCGCCATTGCATACGTCAGCCCCAGGAAGCTGTATGTAGGCCTGCGCGCCGCCATTGCGCGCAATACCCCGGATAGGAGAAGTGGAGTGCTGCAGGAGAGGAGCCCCCAACGTTAAGGTCAGGTTAGCTTTAAGATACAGGAAGAGCAGAAGTGCCACAAACTGGAAACATAGAGTGTAGACCCTGAAGTGTAGTTGTCCGTGAAGTGCTGTTAAGATCCCCTATTTCTAGGTAGTTAGGAACAAGCTCCAGCACCCTACACACTGAGCGTGAACATCCACACACCAGTTCAACAACCCACCACTAGACGAAAGGTTATCATCTTCGGAGCGGCCATGAAAGGTGACGTAGCAATGCCGGTTTTTGGATTTTAGAATTGGGAGGAGAGGGCAATGACCGAGGAACGAGGTCATGATCCCATGGACGGTTGATGCCTCCCCATGATTCGTCCGTCACCAAGACAGAAGATTGAAAACATTTTGAAGAGTTTAAAGTTATCTTAGTTAGTTGGAAGAAAAGTTAAAAAATGTGCCATGAACGCCTGTACAGAGCGTGGTTCTCGAAAGTTCCCACATAATAACTTGTCACCCTTGGTATGGATGAAACAAATGATCGCTTCCTTCCACTCCTCTGGTACCTGTTCGGCTTCCCAGATCTTGGCTACCAACCGGTTCGGACAGATGGCCAATTTTTCCAGGCTCATCTTGATGGGTTCTGTTGAGATAGCGTCCTTACCAGCTGCTTTTTTGTTTTTGAGCTGGTGGATGTCGCTAAGGGGTGGATGACAACCCTTAGCGTAGGAGTCGGCTCGTTCTCGTCTTTTGCTGCATCAACATAGTAAATTTTCCGCTGCGTTGATTCCCCGTGCCTTCGTTCTCTACGCCATTCAGGTGCTGGTCAATCCATCTTTCAATCACCTCACGTTTGTTCGCCAAGAGGATCCCGTCCTTATACCTGCAGATTTCGGCTTGCAGCACAAAGCCTTTGCGGGATGCGTTGAGCTTCTGGAAGAATTTCCGTGTATGTTGTGTGCTGTTCATTTCCTCGCTCTCCGCTTCTTTTAGGCCGTGCTTTCTCTCCCGGAAGAGGTGGGTCTACTGTTTACGCTTCTGTCTGCATCGCTCCACATTCTGTCTGGTTCCATGCTGCAGCATTACCGCCCGCGCTGCGTTTTTCTCCTCCACAACTGTAATGGGATAACCGGACAATTCGGATAAAGACCGATAACTCGCTAGTTATAACAAACGCGTCTTTAATGATCGAGTTACTTTTACAGAGTGAACAATGGGTGTATGAGTGTCAAGTCTCCGGAGAGATCTCGGATAGAAAATGTGGAGAGTACACTGTTAAATGGTATTACCTGAATTATACCTTATGACCCCTCCTTAATTCATGGAATCCCGCAATCCTATGGCAGCTCGAAGACGCTTGAATTGGCCGGCCGCCAAACCTTTCGTAAGGATGTCCGCTTCTTGTCTCTCCGTGGCTATGTATTTCAGCACGACGCTCCCTTCCTGGACCAGATTTCGCACGAAACAATCCTTCACATCAATGTGCTTGAGTCTGCTACGATCACGAGGTTCTTCGATGATCCTTATGGTAGACTGATTGTCCTCATGGTATGGTACTGGAGTGTTACTTCTGTAGCCGACTTCTTCGAGTAAACGTACCAGCCACGTCCCATCGCAGGTTGCTTCGCAGAGCGCACACAGTTCGGCCTCAGTGGACGATAAGGACACGGTCCGCTGTTTACGAGTGGCCCAAACCACCGCACAGTGGCGGGCCTCCATACAAAAGTCGGACAAAACCTCAAATGTTAACCGAAATTGCTAAAATTCACAGGTTATGATGATTTTAGTTCTCTAAATCTATTTCTGATATGAAACTTATCATATATTTTGATTTTACTATATTAGGGTGGTTCAAAATTTTGAAATCTGCTGATTATGGAAAGCATGTAAAAATAATCGATAATAAGCTATCACGATGTACTTTCTGAACGTAGGTTCTGATTAAGCTTTTAATTTGGGGGTTCTTAAATCATGTATTGGTATCAAAATAACCTATAACTGTGTATTTGTTGCTGTTAGGGTGGTCCAAAATCTTCAAAACTACATAAATCATTAGAAAAAATCGTTTACCTACGTTTTCTTTCAATGGATCAATTCAGATACACACTAATGTTGGCTGACAAGACGTGGTCTATTCTCAGGGACTGCCCATAGACCACGTGACATTTTACGGTGAGTGCACGGAGGTGTGTTAATTCAATCATTATGGGGTCAGATAGTCTAATATAGTGAACTGCGTAAAATTTGAACTACTTTTTATCAATCTCGTTTCAACAACTTTATATATGCTCTTCCGAGTTTGGGTTTTAAGGTACATCGATCCCTGCTATCACTTGTCGAAGCAACCGAAACAACCCTATCTATAAAGAATTGGCAATTCATATTCGCAATATTGAAGGGAGTTTTTGATAAACGATCATCAGAGATCGGTAATCATATTTATGAACAGTAGAGTTCCAGCAAATGTTTTCAAAATCTTTATCACTCTGTGTGTCGTTCAGTAGAAATGTGTTTAACGAAACTGCATGAATAACATACAATAAAACTTCAAGTTTAAAAAACCAATAAAAGGGGTTTCACTAAAGAGCGTAAAATGTTCGTTTCATAAAATTGCGATTAAAATATTCAAAGATTGCCTTGGTGATCGCGACGTTTACGCAGAAAAATATTTAACGTAGCGTTTAACGCCGTTTAGTGAATTCCATTTATATTTTTTTAAGATGATTGTTGCTTTGAACTGTAGCGATGTGCGTGTAGAAAAGAAACACGTAGATGTCGACGAATTTGTGTCACTATATATTGAAACTTCGATAGAAGTTCGTGAAGAGATTGCTTCCAAGGATGTTGAGCAATTCTAACGATTACGATGAATCGAAGAAACAACCAGTGTAAGAAAATCAATGAGCAATGGTTTGTAGTTATTTTTACATGTTTTCATGGTTGTTTTTGTCTTAGTTAAGTTAGTTGTATCTGGTGAAGCAACATGTGGGTAGTGTCTAAGAAAATAAAGGCTTATTCATACTTAGTCATCACTCCTTTCCTCTCCAGGTTACTGTTTTAAACTGGAGCACCCACCTTCTTGTGTTTTTCTGTCAAAAAATAAAAAAATATTAAAAAAAATATAAAAAAATGTTAAAGCTATGGCCATTACATTATAACATTATCAGACAAGCACCCCCCCCCCCCCCCCTTATGACCAAAAATTACACTAAATTGTTAGTATTCTGAAGTCAATTTGAACTATGTTAAGGTAAAATTTCAACTTCAAACAATATCACTTCCTCCACAACCATGCGGCTCCATTGTGACCTGATAGAAAAACTTTTTTTTTTCGCGCTTAGCGCAAAAATGCGCAAACAGTGACCTATACAGCCAAAAACTAGACAAAATTGCACGTCAGATCCGGGATACGGCGTCGTTTTCTGATGTTTCCTAAACAAGTACTGGATCTCTTTAATACGATTTTTTTCTTCAAAATTTCATAAAAGTCAATATGTTTGCGTATTGTAAAAAAACATAATAATTTTGTGATTGAATTCCAAACAATCCCTGAAATGTAATGGCTATTCATACCCAAAAACACAAAAAATATTGTCACGTTATTCAAGCCTTCCTAACATTTACAACGAACTCATGAAGGAAGCTCATAAAATAAAGACAATAAATACTAATATTGTAGCACCTAAAACTTCAACTTTGAAAAAATCTACAAGACTCAATTTTCGACCAAATCTCTTGAAAATTTGGGATTTTCTTAGTTGAAGTATCTATAATGGAAGAAAAATATTAGAAAAATAAAATATTGAAGTCGATTTTTGAGGTTTTGTCCGGCTTCCGGCCACTGTGCACCGTGCAGTCGAAAACTTTGAAAAGATATCCGGTAATCGACCGCCTGTCACTGATATCATTCGCCCAGTCAGCGTCGCAAAAAGCCGTTACCAAATCCGCATCATCTCGTCCAGTGCAGTGGAGTCCCAAATCCAAGGTTCCCTTTATGTAGCGCAAGATACGTTTCAGGTACGTCCAGTGGATGTCTGTTGGGCAAGACTGGAATTGGCTGTAGTAGTTTACTGCGGCCAGCAGATCCGGACGACTAGTCAGGGCCACATACATGAGACAGCCTATTAGTTCTTTATATGGCTTTTTCGTTCGGTTCTCCTCAACGCCCTTGTCCAATCGAAGACGACACTCCATCGGTATAGAGCTTGCCTTACAGTCAGTCATGTTGAAACGATCGAGTAGGGCTTCCAGGTATCTGCGTTGGCTTATTCGCATCGTTCGGCCTTGCAGATTCCGTTCCACCTTCATCCCAAGAAAACTGGAAATTTCTCCTCCATCTGTCATGTCGAAACCTGTGGCTAGACTCCTTTTGACAGCTTCGATTTCATTTGTGTCATGCCCAATGACAAGAATGTCATCGACATACAGAATCAAGAAAATCTTCTTCTTGCCAGTGCCGCGCCTATACAAGCATTGATCGCTCTTCGATCGTCGAAATCCCAGTTTAGTCACAAAGTCATGAAACTTGTCATTCCATGCTTTGGAAGCCTGTTTGAGGCCATAAATGGACTTATTTAGTTTACAAACCAGGCCATTTTCTTGGTGCATACCCTCGGGCTGGGTCATGTAAATATCCTCAGAGAGTACACCATTCAAAAATGCTGTGCGCACGTCCATTTGATGGACAGACATACGCTCCTGATTGGCTATCGCCAGCATGACCCTCAGAGTATCTAATTTGGCGACTGGCGAGTACGTTTCGGTAAAGTCAATCCCCTTCTTCTGGGAAAAACCTCTGGCTAACCTTGCTTTAAAACGATCCGGTTGTCCATCGTCACCAGGCTTGATGCGGAAGATCCACTTACATGTTATTGGCTTTCGCCCCTCCGGAAGCTTGCACAGGGTCCACGTCCCATTTCGCTGAAGTGAGTCCAGCTCTTCTTGAACGGCCAACTTCCAGGATGGCCAGTCAGCTCGCGTTCTTAACTCAGCAATCGTATCCGGCAGGTTGTTCACGTAATCCATGGCACCAAGCGCCACGCCAGCGAAGGTCATGTCATAATCCTTATGCCATGACGGCGGCTTTCGCTGCCGGCGGGCATCACCTTGCTCAGCTCTTGGTTCAGCAGCAATATCCAGCCGACCACCCACGATCACCACTTTCATGCCGGCCGACTCAACTTTGCTAATCGAAAACAAATTGCAGCGCGCCTCCGGTATGAATAACACTCGGCTCACGGTGGACTCGATCACTTTTTCTCCGACGACTGACACCACAGGCACATCACCAACGTACTTCGCTGTAACCCACTCGCCGTTCTTCGCCACGGCAATTTTCATCGGCTTTTCGAGCAGCGAGAGTTTTGAAAACAAACTTTTGTCATTGCATATGTGTTCGGTGGCGCCCGAGTCCACGAACCACTGCACTCGGTTGATCGCCGGCGTCGGCAGCGTCGACGGCTTGCTTTTGCATTCATCTGCCAAAAACACTACACCACCACCACCATCGTTTGGCTCTGCTCTCGGCTCGGCACTGAAAGCCGACGATGATTTCACCGTTTTCTTTTCACTTTTTGCTTTGTCGGGGCAGTTCGCAATTTTGTGCCCCTCTTTCTGACAGCCGAAGCACTTCCACACTCTCTTCTGTTTCGGCTTCGAGATGTGGCGTGCGGCGGCTTTACCACTACCACTGAAGGCAGCGGAGTCGTTCTGGTCTCCACAGTCCACACACATCACTCGCGGCCATCGATTTTCGCTTAATCTCTTCGTCGAGAAGTCTACACTTAACGAATTCCATCGTTATTTGTTCTTCCGGTTGACTCTCGATCGACGTCACGACGGCATCGTACTCCGAGCCTAATGACAATAGCAAGCGGCACACGACGTCGACATAATCGATTTTTCCACCAGCATTCCGAAACAAGCGAATGAGCCGATCGTACTTCACAAAATAATCTTGTAACGGACCGCCCGAGTGACGTAGCTCGAACAACTCGCGATTCAGCTGCATACGTTTTGCGACACTTTTTCTCTCAAAAATACGCACTAACGTGTCCCACATCTGTTTCGCCGAGCTCTTCCCGTGAAGTAACTCTAACTGGTCATCGTGGATTCGCGACACGATGACGGATTTGCACTTTTTGTCCTTCTTCTGGCGCTCCGCGTAGGCCTTTTGTTTTTGCTGTATCACTACCGCCGAATCGTCATCTTCCACTTTTAACTCGTCTACGTCCTCTATGTTCCTCTAACAAGGTCATCATTCGAAATTTCCACGAGACGAAGTTGTGGCCATCAAACATGGCGACTCGACGAATCTCGTCCCTTCCGGAATCCTCCATGATGCACACAAAAACACTCAACTCCGCGATTTTTCACAGCACCAGAACTCGAACTACTTCCGCGACGCAATCCGGAACCGGTCCTGGGCCCATAACCTAATGGGATAACCGGACAATTCGGATAAAGACCGATAACTTGCTAGTTATAACAAACGCGTCTTTATTGATCGAGTTACTTTTACAGAGTGAACAATGGGTGTATGAGTGTCAAGTCTCTGGAGAGATCTCGGATAGAAAATGTGGAGAGTACACTGTTAAATGGTATTACCTGATTTATACCTTATTAAACTGTTCTGTACTCCTCGTCGAACCAATTGTTTCTTCGATATCGTTCAACGTACCCGACAGTGCTCTTCGCTTCGTTGTTGATGGCTGCTTTGACTGTTCTCCAACAGTTCTTCAGAGGGGCCACTTCGAGCTCACCGTAGTCAGACAACGCCGCTTCGAGATTCTGCGCTTATACGGTGGAAGTTTTCGGAAGTTTCCGTAACTGCTAGATGGTTTTGGGTGGCTGCTGGTACTGAACATTGTTAATAACGGAAAGTTTTGGACGCGGTTTGACCATCACCGTCAGTGGTACGAGTCGATATTAGTGGCACGATAGGTGTTGTCGTCGATAATGTCGGAGAAGTGCCGTCCGTTAATCAGAACGTGGTCGATTTACGGTTCTGTTTACTGATCTCCAGGTGTAAGGATAAAAGAGGCTGTTACGGAAGAAGGTGCTACGAATGGTCATTGTACGCGCCCTGCGCGTGCAGAATGAACAAATGCCTTGCAGCTGTCGACCACCGGTTATATGCGAACGAAGCGATTCCTGCCAGACTGCTTCTGGTTATTTGTGCTCCGAATGGGCGGAGCCTACTACGCGGCGAGAGGAGCGATGACCGTCTAATTTCACTAAGAGAAAACCCTATATATTGTATCCATTTTGTTCATTTTCTAACAGTCATTAATAAACCGTCGTCGTGAACGGAGCAGCGAGCAAGTGTTTTTCTTTCACTCGAGCCGAACAGTGGTGGTGGCTGCAGTGGTTTCTTCTTTCCTTCGACCGAAGCCGAGTCAGTGGTGTGTGCGCTGCTTCTTGCGAGTCGACGTCGTGTGTGTGCCGTTTCTTCCCAAGTCAGCGGTGGCGGCCAGGAGGGCAAACGTGTTGCGTCCTGTTTAGCGTCGTCGTTGACTAAGCCGTGGTGCGGTGCGTTCGGTGCATCAGGAGGAGTAGCTGTGTCCGTGCCGTGCTTGATTGGTTGTGATACCGAAGGAGTGGATGCCAAGAGTTATTCTAATAGTTATTCGGAAACATTTTCCTTCCTTTTTGGCGTCCCTCCTCTCGCGTTATCATCGACAAACAAGCGGCGGCGGGCAGATCGAGCGAGAGTTCGGCAATCCAGCCGTGGTCCTTCGAGCGGAGGTTCTTGGTAGCGGTGGCTGATAACCGTGGTGTGCACGGTCGTCGGCTTCGAGTGGTCGGTAGCTGCAACGAGTGCAGCTGTCGGCATTCCCCAACGTCGGCTGGTGATCGTGGCCAGCACGGTCGTCGGTAGCGAGTGTGTGTCCCCGTCGGTGGCTGCAACGAGCGCAGCTGTCGGCATTTCCTAATCGGTGGCTGGTAACCGTGGCGTGCACGGTTGTCGGCATCCAGTGGCCGGTGGCTGCAACGAGAGCAGCTGTCGGCATTCCTTCATCGGTGCAGGCGGTGGCTCTGGGTAAGTCGTTGGTGCTGCTAATCCAGGTAAGTGCAACGAACCTATCTCCAGAAAAGTTGTGTACCCAACAGTCATGTTCTTGGAGATGGTGAAATCAATGGGACGTTGGTTAATTCCGTTCTTCATCTGGCCATAGCTGAACTTCCCAATCGTCGGTCTGAATTCCTCCTCCTGGCTTACCTGAGCGTTTAATTCTCCTATCATAATCTGGCTTCGGCAGCGTTCATACTCGCGTTCGACCTGCGCGTAAAACGCGTTTTTGTCATCATCAGTGCTTCCGGAGTGAGGGCTGTGCACCTTTATTAGACTGAAGTTGAAGAATCGGCTCTCGATCCGCAACCTGCACATTCTTTCGTCGATCGGCCACCAACCGATCACGCGCCTTTGCATGTCGCCCATGATGATAAAATCTGTTCACTGCTCACGTGTGTTGCCACAACTCTGGTAGATGGTATGATTACCTCTAAACGTTCACACCATGGATCCTGTCCAACACACCTTTTGCTGCCATAAGATGCCTAATAAGTGACCCTTCAATTCATCGGCGAGTATGCGGGTGCTTCCGATGAAGTTGGGAGATCAGTCCTTTTTGATCGCTGTGGTCGCCGCCATTGGTATCGGTTAGCAAAATTCTCTTGTTGATTTTTCGAAGCTTGTCGTTTATGACTGGCTTGCAGGGCCTGACACCAACTCACTCTCCAGGGAACTGGGCTTACCTTCCCGGAAGCTACGGACTCAGTATTGGCATTTCCTACAAGTACGGTGCTAAATAGCTAGACTAAAGCGATAGTTTACATTCGTGTATTTCTCGATTGTAGTTGGATTTTCAATTCATTATGTTAGGAACATGAACTAGCGCTTCTATGGTCCCATCAAACAGTCTGCCTCTTCACATTACTTATGGAGTGGAGAAGCAAGAATCCAAGCCCAGTAGAAAAGTGAAGAACCTCCGAAAACTCGGGTTGAATTACTTTTTCGGAGCAAGCAGCAAGTAGAGGTATAGCTCGCCAAGAGGAGTGCTAGTGGCAGACAGGCAGTGGAGCAGCAAAAGGCGATGAGATGGATTTTTTAATGTATTTCTAAAATGCATCCAATTTCGCAAACTCATTTTCATGGTAAATACATTTCCATCGATCATCACACACCACGAGCGTTTCGCTTCTTTCTCTGGGGCGCTGTTAGTTGGAGGGAATAGAAGCGAAGGAGAGCAATGGGAGGTGCGCGGGACAATGGGCAATGAGTGAGGAATAGAGCGCTGAGTGGTGCTGCTGCTGCGGTGGAGCAGTGATTGAAGAATTGGTTTTTCATGAATGAAACTCTGCTCCGGTGATTGCTTCTGTGGCTCTGAGATAAGAGAAGGAGGAAGAACGAGGGAAGAAGTGCGTGATAAATGTGTAATAAGTACTGAGGAAACTTATCACTTAAAAGTTCGAGAAGGAAACGGAAAGACGGGGTAGGAGCGATGGGAGTGATGACTGCAATGAGGAATGAGGAGCTATCTATAAACTTGCCGAGCTCCAATCTAGCAGTGTAAATATTAGATACTCAATTAAGGTACTAATCGATGGTTGGGAAATGTACTGACTGACTCGATGCCGTCGACACTGCTTCAGTGAGAGACTCTGTTATACTAGTGGCAGCAGTCAGCAATGTGTATGCAAATCGAATAAATGAATGAATGAAACGCCGGTTACCGGTTGCCAGTGCGCCGTACCGGAATTCGATTCTTTGCTTTGGCATCGCTGCCCCGGGTATCGAAGTGTGTTTACTTCGATCATCAAGTTTTCAGTATGCACACGTTCTATCTAGTCATAGAGCAGCAGCGAGCAGAAGGTATGACTGTCTATCTGTCACTGTCCGTTCGTCTATCTGAAATTGTTGATCGAGTCAGCCTTGGGTAAACACGAGGAGACGAGTCAGATATAGGCAATATACACACTTTAATGACGTTGTCGATGGCGAAGAATGGCTTTCTACCATGGCTTTCCTAAAGTGGTTCACGAAATGATGTGTACATTCGTCAAGCTTCTTTATTCTGACTTCTAGACAGACAGACAGACAGACAGACAGACAGACAGACAGACAGACAGACAGACAGACAGACAGACAGACAGACAGACAGACAGACAGACAGACAGACAGACAGACAGACAGACAGACAGACAGACAGACAGACAGACAGACAGACAGACAGACAGACAGACAGACAGACAGACAGACAGACAGACAGACAGACAGACAGACAGACAGACAGACAGACAGACAGACAGACAGACAGACAGACAGACAGACAGACAGACAGACAGACAGACAGACAGACAGACAGACAGACAGACAGACAGACAGACAGACAGACAGACAGACAGACAGACAGACAGACAGACAGACAGACAGACAGACAGACAGACAGACAGACAGACAGACAGACAGACAGACAGACAGACAGACAGACAGACAGACAGACAGACAGACAGACAGACAGACAGACAGACAGACAGACAGACAGACAGACAGACAGACAGACAGACAGACAGACAGACAGACAGACAGACAGACAGACAGACAGACAGACAGACAGACAGACAGACAGACAGACAGACAGACAGACAGACAGACAGACAGACAGACAGACAGACAGACAGACAGACAGACAGACAGACAGACAGACAGACAGACAGACAGACAGACAGACAGACAGACAGACAGACAGACAGACAGACAGACAGACAGACAGACAGACAGACAGACAGACAGACAGACAGACAGACAGACAGACAGACAGACAGACAGACAGACAGACAGACAGACAGACAGACAGACAGACAGACAGACAGACAGACAGACAGACAGACAGACAGACAGACAGACAGACAGACAGACAGACAGACAGACAGACAGACAGACAGACAGACAGACAGACAGACAGACAGACAGACAGACAGACAGACAGACAGACAGACAGACAGACAGACAGACAGACAGACAGACAGACAGACAGACAGACAGACAGACAGACAGACAGACAGACAGACAGACAGACAGACAGACAGACAGACAGACAGACAGACAGACAGACAGACAGACAGACAGACAGACAGACAGACAGACAGACAGACAGACAGACAGACAGACAGACAGACAGACAGACAGACAGACAGACAGACAGACAGACAGACAGACAGACAGACAGACAGACAGACAGACAGACAGACAGACAGACAGACAGACAGACAGACAGACAGACAGACAGACAGACAGACAGACAGACAGACAGACAGACAGACAGACAGACAGACAGACAGACAGACAGACAGACAGACAGACAGACAGACAGACAGACAGACAGACAGACAGACAGACAGACAGACAGACAGACAGACAGACAGACAGACAGACAGACAGACAGACAGACAGACAGACAGACAGACAGACAGACAGACAGACAGACAGACAGACAGACAGACAGACAGACAGACAGACAGACAGACAGACAGACAGACAGACAGACAGACAGACAGACAGACAGACAGACAGACAGACAGACAGACAGACAGACAGACAGACAGACAGACAGACAGACAGACAGACAGACAGACAGACAGACAGACAGACAGACAGACAGACAGACAGACAGACAGACAGACAGACAGACAGACAGACAGACAGACAGACAGACAGACAGACAGACAGACAGACAGACAGACAGACAGACAGACAGACAGACAGACAGACAGACAGACAGACAGACAGACAGACAGACAGACAGACAGACAGACAGACAGACAGACAGACAGACAGACAGACAGACAGACAGACAGACAGACAGACAGACAGACAGACAGACAGACAGACAGACAGACAGACAGACAGACAGACAGACAGACAGACAGACAGACAGACAGACAGACAGACAGACAGACAGACAGACAGACAGACAGACAGACAGACAGACAGACAGACAGACAGACAGACAGACAGACAGACAGACAGACAGACAGACAGACAGACAGACAGACAGACAGACAGACAGACAGACAGACAGACAGACAGACAGACAGACAGACAGACAGACAGACAGACAGACAGACAGACAGACAGACAGACAGACAGACAGACAGACAGACAGACAGACAGACAGACAGACAGACAGACAGACAGACAGACAGACAGACAGACAGACAGACAGACAGACAGACAGACAGACAGACAGACAGACAGACAGACAGACAGACAGACAGACAGACAGACAGACAGACAGACAGACAGACAGACAGACAGACAGACAGACAGACAGACAGACAGACAGACAGACAGACAGACAGACAGACAGACAGACAGACAGACAGACAGACAGACAGACAGACAGACAGACAGACAGACAGACAGACAGACAGACAGACAGACAGACAGACAGACAGACAGACAGACAGACAGACAGACAGACAGACAGACAGACAGACAGACAGACAGACAGACAGACAGACAGACAGACAGACAGACAGACAGACAGACAGACAGACAGACAGACAGACAGACAGACAGACAGACAGACAGACAGACAGACAGACAGACAGACAGACAGACAGACAGACAGACAGACAGACAGACAGACAGACAGACAGACAGACAGACAGACAGACAGACAGACAGACAGACAGACAGACAGACAGACAGACAGACAGACAGACAGACAGACAGACAGACAGACAGACAGACAGACAGACAGACAGACAGACAGACAGACAGACAGACAGACAGACAGACAGACAGACAGACAGACAGACAGACAGACAGACAGACAGACAGACAGACAGACAGACAGACAGACAGACAGACAGACAGACAGACAGACAGACAGACAGACAGACAGACAGACAGACAGACAGACAGACAGACAGACAGACAGACAGACAGACAGACAGACAGACAGACAGACAGACAGACAGACAGACAGACAGACAGACAGACATAGGCATTAGATTATACGATAGCGAGCATATCATTCCGAAAAGTACTGTACTTGACGCCTGAAGCTGTTCATGCACATAGTCTTAGAACATAGTTTAGACGAGCACACTTCCTCCCTGGGTGATGGGACTTACCTTGGCAGGGGCAACAACGGGTGATCGTTGCGGGCAGCAGGGAGTAGAGTGGTTCTGATTAGATAAGATGTTCCCATTCATATTCCGGTTCGGTGTGTAACAACCTGACCCGAACCAAGGGGGACAACCACCACAGACGAAGGGATGACGATGATGATGCATCGCACTTTGATATTTCCCGGCGTTGGTAAATATCGTCAGTTTAGTATGTGCTCTCGATATCTGTTTACCATACGTACAGTGTTGGTCAGTACATTTGCAACTGTGACTTATTAGTTGAGCCGCTTGCTTCGGAGATTTTTTTTTCTAGGTGGAACATAACGCCAAAAATCAAAGATAAAAAACAGAAAAAAAGTAAAAATGAATCGCCTACTTTTTTACAGTGAATTCACTTAACAGCGTAAACCGCTAATTTTAGTTTATTCTGATTAAACGTCGCGATCACCTAGGCAATCTTTGATTATTTCATTCGCAATTCCATGAAAGAATTCAAATAATCAGATAATCATGGCTTGCGCGGTTATTTACGCTGTTTAGTGAGTCCCCTTAAAGTCACTAAAATTATCGAAATTTCGCTTCAATTAAATGTGTCAATACTTTTGCGACCAACACTGCATTGTCACCTCCCCGGAGCGCTTCAATGTACCTTTCCTTACATTTCATAGCACTGAACTGAATGTCTGTGTTCTCAACTCGCACGGCGCACATTGGAGTAAATCACATCAAAACCTGATCATAAGTGGAATAACTCAAAATGAAGTAGTTGGGTTTTCCGTTGTGTTTTTGCTAAGTGTAGTTATCGTGTAATCGTTTGACAGCTAAGCAGTGTCCAAATGTTTTGTTTACGCTTATCAGAAGAGGTTAAGTGAAGCTGAAGTTTTGCCGTTTTCTTTGATATGACTCACAGCGCGTGCTAGTTTTGACCGTACAAAGTGAATGAAATTGATAGTCAATCAATTCAATGATGCAGTTTGTTAAAGAAGGTTAATGTTGTTATTCTGTTAATTTGAAACCCGAACAAATTGGCGTTGAATTTACATATAATAGATGAAAATATTGAAAAAAATATTTGATGGAATCCTTTACCGTAAATTCAAAATGAAATAAGTTGATTTTCCGGCTGTTTCCGGAAAATCTGCTTTAAGTGTATGATAAAACTATTGTTCCTCTTTCAAATGCAAAAAGAAAACCTTCCGGATGTTTCCGATTTCAAAAGTTGCAACACTTTGAAAAAATCTTGATAATTATATTATTATATGATATTATTTGCCTTAAAACACTATTTGGCCCTCTAAACGTATTTTTGCTGAAAACTAGAATTCAGCAGCTTTCAAGCAAAAAAAAAGAAGTTTAAAATCGGTCAACTGGTTCAAAAGTTGTGATTTTTTGAAAAAAATTAGTTTTGAAAAATCTTGACTTTTACAATCAAAAAATTGGTCACCCTAAGACGAAATAAAAAAAATACGAAAACTATGAAACACGTTTCATTACTAATTTGGGTTGCATTTGGGTTGCGAAAATGCATCAAAATAATTTTGATCAGTTTTGATGTACTAGGTGCTCCACTGTGCGGCGACACGGAGTTGGACTGGACTGGATGACACCCCACACACACCGGGCGAACGAGCAAGCGAGGGTTGAGTTCAAGGAATTCGATCAATTAAGCTTAAGTGGCTATTGAGAGATCTGTGGTCTGAGGACTTCTACGACGACGACGCCGAAGACAGACTGGAATGTGACCGGTGAGTCTAGAGCAGAGACACACGGGACAAAAGGTTTGTAATGGTCGGTGGTGCCAAAACGTGAAAATATCGCGCAACTTCTTATATTGGTACGGCAGCAGCGCCTCAAGAGCTACCTTACTGAAAACATTGTTCTTGAGATTTCGGTTGTGGTCAAGGGAGCGGGGGGTTATCGGAAACCACACACCGAGTGCGATCGGATTTCTTCTGATGGTGAGGCTGTGTCTTTGCTCTTTCGCTTTAGAGCACTCTGCATCTGACCGCATATATTCGTAGGTGGGTTCTCGGTGGTTGCGAAAAGGATTCAGTTACGAGGGGTCTAGTTTGACTGTGGTGTCAAATTTTTATATTAGATGTGCAGATTTTGGTATGAAATCCTCCTTTTTTTAAATTTCTTGTTGAAATATGCAATAAACATTAGCATGGATTGAAAATTGGCTGCTACGCTGTTTGATTCCCCAAGTCATTAAAGGAATAAATTCTCTAGAAACGCCTTGAAGTAATTGTGTGGCAGTGAATCTGCATTGTTATTCGACTACCCTTCCAATGATCGCTGGTAGCATATCGTCTGCAATATAGACACTTAGAAATATGCAATATACACACTTAGAAATTCTGAAATTTCCACGAAACGGAATCACCAAAAAACGTAAGTGTTTTCAAGATTGAATCACAAATTGGACTCAATTTTACGCGCATCATGTAAGTGCTGGTTGGTTAACAAATCCGTTTCACCAGAAACGTAGAATCAGTATCACGTTCATCAGCCACCTTCCAACTCGGTGAAATAGCCGAGAGGTAAGAGATGTGGCTCACGATCAGCAGATCCAGAGTTCGAATCCCGTGCATGACAATATTTTACTTTTCTATGTTTTATCTGTCAAATCGGTTCTAGCGATTGCTAGACGCTAAGAAAAAATAAGTTTTATTTTGGGGTGTCTTGAAAGACGTAAATTTACATGTTATAACCTCTAAATTTGTGTTTTTGAAGATGCTCGTATTAGTCAGGTTCAGGACACTTAAAATTACATGATATTTTCTAGTAGGCTCGGAAACGGTCGTCGAATCATCACTTCGCAAACGTCAAATTGTAAATACAAGTTACTTACTGGGGGCTTCCGCTTGTCCACGATAATTCCATGTTCCATAGTAGTTACATTCCGAACTCTGTCAAATTTTCTTAAGAAATGCTTAATGGAATACTTTTTTGAAGAAATTTCTGGCACAAATCCTAAACGAATTCCTGGAGAAATTCATGGTGAAATACCTGGATGAGCTCTGTTAAAAATTGCAATCCTGAAGCATTCCAAAGTAGATCTAAATGAAGCCGGAGGATCAAAATATATATTTTTTAAATTAATCATTTATTTGAGGCTCATGCGCCGTTTGCCATAACGGAGCCGAATTCATTTGAAACTTTTTTTTACAATTTCATACTTTTGACTTATTTGCTAGGTTAGTTTTGGCTGAGCTCTGGGTCCACAGAGTTTGGCCGTCTGCATTTGACATTCGAGGTGGGTGGTCAGCTCTTGGAACTGATCCTGTACTTTCTGAGATGAGCATTCGCGAACCGTTTCATACAGGCGCGTTTCCAGTCGGATGCGTCGCTTGGCTTCCGAGTGTTACATGGTAACCTTGATCATTTCAAGGATGTTCAGCAGCAAGCTCTGGTACTGCCGCTCTCGGTTCACGTTCTGTTTGCAGTCGGGACTCGGCGTCTTTGAGGATGCGGCATTCGTATTTGAGGTTTTTGTGGGGTGTGAACAAAAATTAGTGAAATTCCCCCTAGGTGTCCTTCCCCTAGCAAACGTCGATGACAGCAAGCATCATGAGGAGGTGGGCAGTGTTATGCTACCTCATTGAGGAGTGGAGCTTTGGCGGAGCAAGTTGCCTGCATTGCGAGGTCCCGTGTAATGCCAAGAGATTTTATAGATACTGTAGTTTGCTAAGATGGATGGGAACGGATTGTTCCCGTGAGTTACGCAATATTCACAGTTTTCAACTAAGATTTCGGCGCGGATCATTTTCGTCTGTGCACTCATAGTTTCTCCCTTGAGATACAGGGGATACTCAAAATAACTGGAACAGGTAAAATTTTCACTTTTCAAAAAATGTTCAACTCGCTGTAACTTTTTGAAAAGGGCATCAAATATTCTCAAATTTTTACTGTAAGTTCATCAACTAGTTGTGTATCAGTGTTTCAAATTTGGAAAAGATCGGGCTATTCTTCACGAAGATATAAAGATTCTTCAAAAGGGTATAATTATTCGATAGCCAACTTTGAGCTTTTATATCTCCGGATTCAATGAACTGATTGCAATGAAATTTTGACCATTCATGACTTATATGATGAACTCTTAAAAACGTTTAACTTAACTTTAATTTTTTAACAAGAGAAAAAGTTATAACGATTTCATTCATTTCACGATTTTTTAGTAAATTCATCAATTTCTAATATGCATCCCATTACTTTCTCAATTTATTAGCGGCTATGTTGTAACTTTCCTTCAAAACACATTTATATATAAGTCATTTAGAGGGAAATTAATTGAACTATAATTTGCATTTTGAATTTTGAAACGATGTTGAAGTTTTGGATAATTTGGTGTTTTATTAGAAAAATAATCTAATCGTTATAATTTTCTTCCGTGTTAAGAATATTATGTTAAGTCAATGGTTTTTCAATGCTCATTATATTAGTCATGAATGGTCAAAATTTCATTGCATTCGGTTCATTGAATCCGGAGATATAACAGCTCAAAGTTGGCTATCGGATAATTTTACCTTTTTCTAGAATCTTTATAACTCCGTGGACAATGATCCGATCTTCTCCAAAATTGGACTACTGATACACAACTAGTTGATGAACTTACAGTAAAAAATTGAGAATATTTGATGCACTTTTCGAAAAGTAACAACGAATTGAACATTTTTTGAAAAGTGAAAATTTTACCTGTCCCAGTTATTTTGAGTAACCCCTGTACATGATCGTAGATCTGCAAGGAGTGTCATTTCGTTTCGTTTCGTAATTCTTGTTGCGTTTTTCTAAGGTTGTTTCTTGTAGGTAGCAACGTTCTTCGGTTGAATTTTTATTTGCTCGTTGTTGTGGAGAACTCGCGGAGTTCTGTTCGCATCGCATCTAACTGTTCGTTCATCATCTTGTCGTTGGTGAGCTGATGCTTGCGGTAATTGTCATACTCTTCCTTCAGAGTGGCCAAAAGCTGTTGATTCTTTTTGAGCTTTACCTCCAGTTCGATAGATTGTTCGAAGGAAAAAGTGAAAAATTACGCTTGTTTGGGGCAGGTGCACATTGTGCTTCCTCGTGAAGTGATAAAAATAGATGCACACTTGGTAGCAAAGAGTATTGCAGAAAATTGAAGGTGCTAAGGGGTGGTTGCGATCATCCGACGACATGGAACTGGGTAAGATCCTTCCGAGTATTTTTTCTTTACATACTAGAAGAAGTTGGGGTAATTTTGCCAATGCGTTTTCATGAGGACTCCTGGAGTCTGTAATATCTGCAAATTAATCTTGTAGTTCTGGTGCAGGCCTAATATTGAAGCGATAAAAATGTTAGAAGGAAGGGATTGCAGTTCACAACAATAATTGAGCAAATTCAAAATAATTGGCTTAAATACCTCAACGGCTGCCGAGATCACAGGTGGGTCTACTCTTAGTAAAATACATAATTCGAAAATAGCTATCTAAGCTTGAAAGTTTATTCTCCGTATACTCTAAGTCATAGGTTCCCAAACTTTCAGGTCGCTGTGGAACAACTATGCCGGAGATATCATCTTTCTAGGTGCTCATGATCCTGATATATAAAATATAAAAGTTGCACGATTAGTTGCGCCATCTATGTGTGACATTTTCAAACAAACGGTCCATCATCAGTAAACACTTGACCCTATAAACTACTTTGCAAAAGACACCAAATTTCTATGTAGTCAGGATCTTGATATAAATATGATCATATACTTAATACTTACTTGCTCACTAGTGAAGTTCAGAATCAAACGCACCAACATCTGTCAGTCCTTGAGCAACTCAACAACTTTGCCGAAGATACCATCATTCTAGGTGATCAGGATCCTGAGATATATTAATATGAAATTTGCACGCTCAGTAGCGCCATCTATGTGTGAAATTTTCAAACAAACGGTCCATCATTAGTAAACACTTTTAACTAATAAACAACTTTGCTGAAGACACCAAAATTCTATGTGCTCAAATACTGAATACTTACATGCTCACTAGCGCCACCTATATAAGAATTCCCGAATTTAACGGTCCAGCATCTGTACATCCTTGACCAACCCAACAACTTTACCGAAGACACCGATATTCTGATAAATCAGGATCATGCGATACAGAAGAACAAATTTGGGGTCCAAATGGACCCCAGGTTTCCGAAATGGACCATCATTTAAGGTTTCCTGTAGAGGGTTGATGTAAAACGATCGTTCCCGAGCAGAAGGGAATAACAACAGCATAAGAAAATGTGTTATTTTGCCAAAATAACTGAATAATGAAATCAGTTATTTTCATGTTATTAACATAACAAACTATGTTATAAACTTGGCTGTCATAAGCGGCAAAATAACAAAAATCATAACAAAAAAATACTCCTGGAAGACCAATTTAATAACATGTTTTGTTAGTTTCGATAACAACATAATAACAATAAATTTGGAAAATATTCCAATAACAAAAGGTGTTATTTTGAAGTTATTGGTAACTATCCGAAAGCAAAATTAGTTATGATATCAAACTAATAACAAAGTAAGTAATAGAGTGCTAGGGTATTGCACCATTTGGACAGGTGTGCCTATTTTGGTCACTCGCCGCTATAACTAAATCAATTTTATACCTAATCTGCACACGATGAGTTACGTGCAAAAACCCTACACTAAAATTCAAATCAATTGATTCACTTAGTTATAGCATCAAGTGCCCAAAATAGATATACCTGCCCAAATGGTACAACCCAAGTAACACACTTGTCACCGAAGAGTCACGGCGGCGCAGGTTTTTGTTACGCAGAAGTTGCTATGACTTACTTCTAACAAATAAACACTAACTTGCTAAAAGTAAGTCGCAGTGACTTCTGCGCAACAAAAACCTGCGGCGCCGTGACTCTTCGGTGACAAGTGCACTCAGCCAAATAACCTTAAGATTTCCATAAGGCCCAACTTATGAAACGGCCTTTAAATAATTCATAATGATTCGGATGAATTTCATAAGGTCACTCTATGACGTAAAATCGTCTCACAGATTGGCTTTTATTCATGTTTAGCAACATAGAATTTTCAAGCGTCGGTAGCCGTGTGGATAAAACACGGGCTCGGTGATCCCGACGTTCATGGATCGAATCCAGTCTGCATCATTTTAAGATTTTTTTGTACTTTTCATAAGTCTATCTTATGAAATTTGTCATAACAAGCACGATCAATTTTCATAAGGTATTCTTATGTCATCCATAAGAATTAGTTATAGCAAATTTTCATAAGGTATTTCGATGAATTTCGCTAGTTTTTTTCGCTGAGTGTGTGTTACATGGGAAGACTCTATATGAATATCAAAACAAGCGTTTAGAATATATCAAAAATCGTTTTTAGTTATTATATAAAACTAATTGAAAATTCCACTTAAACCCTTTGCATTACCCCTAAATATCGACCGAAATCGCTCATTTTTGCACAGCTCACTTATTTCGACCAGAAAATCACTTTCCACTTGGGAAATTATATCCCGAAGAGGTTTTTCAAAATTAGCCCCACGCTAATGTACGCATGTGGGTCACTCAAACCTGACGAAATTTTAAAAAAAGTATGATTCTAAGTAGTTTTGATGAACTACAAACTCATCAAGCAGAACAGTTTTCTGAGGTTCACTATATCGAATTTCTATGGAATAGCTACGAATATACGTATATAATGGAATATAAAACAGGTCATAATTATTATAGTGTTTATAAAATAATAAACTGAAAAGCTCGTTCAGTCCCAATTAGAGGAACTAATTAGATGATATGCTGTTAACAATGAAAATCTGGTATAATAATAACTAAATTGTTATGGAACAACAAAACATATTATTAAAATATTATTTTATGGGTGTATATCAATAGCTTGATCATAACAAAATAAGATTGCCAAACAAAAAATGTTATGGAAAAGTAATGCCTTGATAAGTTAATAACAACAAAACAAGATATAAAAACAGATTATGTGATTTGATAGTTATTAGTTTGATATTCCCCTCTGCTCGGGTTGACGTATGTGTATTACCCTTAGGTACTATCGTGACCAAATAAATCATAATCGGGATGAAGACCGTGTCGTGTATTTTCATATAACTAGTGGATCATATCACCTACCAAAGGTGGCTTCAAGATCCACACCTTACCCTACCATACTAACAAATACTCCTTCCCGAGACAACTGTGGGGATGCTGTGGATTCCACGGTTCCTAGTAACAACTGTTGTCGAACTAACATTTCTTCCCCTTTCCCGATGACCGTAAGGGCGTGGCCGGCGCCGTTATTGGCTTTAAAATATTGAACTCTCGAATTCTGCACATTGAGAGTGTGTGGATCTCTGTGCAACTTCGATTGTTCTGGTCAATCACGGAGTAGCAACTACGATGTGTACGGTTATCTTTGCTTTTACCTCCAGCTCGATAATGATCTTTTCCTTCTCAACGACTGCCTTATTGGAAATCGCGCTGAACGTTAATCCACTTGGGATACCCACATCCATAGCAGCATCCGCAATCTCACCTGACAAAGATCCGTTTAGGCTTGCTCCCAAATTTCCCTTACCTTCTACAGCATTGTAGCTGCGCAACGCATCGTGCGTTGCTGCATCATCTGCCTCTGATACCCTTGCGTTTTTTGCATCCTCTGCAGTCATTTGTTGTAACAAGCGATCTTCGCATCGAACTTCGCCTGGGTTATCGCATTCTGGGCCACTTCCAGCTCTTTCAACTTGGTATTGAAGTCTCTTTCCACATTGCTTAACATTGCTCTCCTGCAGTTGCTGGATGTCGCTGAAAGTCACCAACTTCTTCGTGATCATCTCGTTAGCGCTCATGTCCGACGAAATAGGCTGATCCGCCTCCGAAGCATATCATCCTCCGCGCATCTGCTCGATCTCGTGCAACAGATGACAGATCTGTAGGCTTGGATCACTCGTTCCATCTTAAACTTCTCGTTCTCGCTGTCTAGGTAGCGTCAGTTCCGAACCAACCTCGGCGTTCTCCTCGATCAGCTTGTTCAACTCTGTTGCTCTGGATTTCCTCCAGCTTGGCCAACGCTTTTAACTTGGTCACGTTGGCAGCCTTCAATTTTTGCTACAGCACCCTCACGTTGGCCTGCAGAAGTTCCACTTCCTGCGTCTTCCGCTCGACCGCATTCAGCAGCGTGTTCTGTTCGTTGACGGCATCATTCTGTTTGAACTTGTCCTTGTTCTGGAGCTGAAAATCTTAGGTATCAGGTCTGGAGCAGTCCTCAAGTTACAGGAAAAGCTCTTTGGTACTTTGCTGGGAGAAGTGGTACTTGGAGGACTCATCCTGGTACTTCAATGTAAGCTCCTCGATTCGCTTCTCCTACTCAACTTTGATTTAGCCATCATTAGTCTTGACCGTTTCGTCTTGACAGAGCTTTCGCCGCCATAAACTCACCTTCAGTTTCTGCTGGTAGCGTCCCTCTATCTTATTGCCCGTTTAGGCAGGAATGGCAAGAAGTTCCACTGCGGACAGGATCGACCGGAGCACTCCGTAACCCTCAGAAAACGGCTCTGCCGCTACCGCTGGATCGACTAGCTCCTCTTCAGGAGCGACTGTCTTATTCATCGCAAGCTTCTCTTCTTTACCGCTGATACTTCAGGAATCTTGAGAGCTTACTTTCAGGAATCCCGTAGAGCACTCATTTCATCCGATTCGATCTTATATTCGTTTCTGTGGCTATGAATAAGTGATTATACATGAGTTGTGTATGTAGAGAAGAGGAAGAAAGTAGATAAAAAGACAAAGTAGCAGGAAAGAGACGGATCAGGGATAGAACCCAGGACCTGCTGCATACGAAACAGAATCAGTCGCCACTAGTTAGTGATCAAGTGGTTAGAAAAATGGCCGGAGAAATTCCTGAAAATAACTGGAGAAACATGTAGAGAATTCCTGGAATATCCCCAATGTAATGGTGGACAAATTTCTCTAGAAATTTCTCACGTAAATCGCGAAAAAAAATAACCAGAAACTAACAAACATTCTAATTCAAGAGGAATTTGAGTGTATCATTTAAACTAAAAAAATCTGGGTGCCATTGGTTCATAATAAACCATCAGAAAACAGTCCGCATCATAATTGTATAATTTTGTCCCATTCAAACAACAAGGAACAACAATCTCAGTTGGCCACGACAATCCCTTCAAATTGAAATCCGTTCAAATCCCGTGAGCTAAATCCCCGAAAGCGGCGCTGTGTCACACACTTCGAATGATAAATCGTTCCAGATCATTTCAGATTGAAATGAAGAAAAATGACAACATGCCTCTAACTTCGGAGATCGGAACGCTCTCACACGGATTTACTCCGTCCGATCCAAGCGCGGCGACTGACTCGGCTTACACTCATTCATGAGCATCGGCGTTCCCGAGCTCCGAAGATCATAATTGGGCGATAAAATTCTTCCGAAAACTTTGTCGTCCACTGTCGCTCGATCACCAGGGTGCGAAGCCGCCATTTTCAAGAATCCAACATCTTCTATGTAAACATTCGTGTATCCACAAAGGATTCCATTGGATACACGATAGATGTTGGCTCCTGTCAGATGCATTAGGTGGGATTACGGGGGGCCGGATCACAACGTCCGAGGCCATACTGTCCCGGTCGTTAAGTCGCGTTTTTTTGCGAAATAACGTCCAAAAGTTTAGGTGCGTCATAATATCCTATGTGCCTTCTTTCCTTGGACTTCGTGGCATACTTGCATGTTTGGGCGTTATGCCCCGAAAAAATGCGCCATAAAGCCCTGGGACATTATGGCCTCGGACGTTATGATACTGCGCCGGATTACGGTTGCCACATACGTGCGCTCGATCGAGTCGAGTGGATTCGTCGTCTTCGGGGTGGGACTCTAGGAAAGCTCGATCGATCGTGTTTACAATCTTCGAATGAGTATCATAATTTAGCTTCAGCTCCCCCAGTTGATTAGGTGTGGGCAAGCCCCAGCCAGCCAGCGTCATCTCCAGGGAGGCAGTGGACTAATTTGAGACCATTTCCATAATTATTCCATTCCCGGGCCATGTTTGTAAAGCTTGGATACATCGAATTAGAAACACGTGTCGGATTAGATGGAGAATAAATTCGAAAAATTGATGCTGTTCTTGCATTCCTCCAGTGCATGTTAACTACCACCACCGAAACCGAACCGATCGAAGCAGGCCAGCAGGATGATCGTCAGTGTAGCTAGCCGAGGGATGTCTTCGCCCTTCACTTCGAATACCGCATGTCAACAATGGAGGCCTGCTTAGCTTTTCAAGTATTTTTCTGGAGTGAGTGTGAGATGGATGCTAGATAGAACCGTTCAATGAAGCAGTTCGAACTCAGTCAGTAAGGCACTCGCCACGTCATGGCAATGGCGCCACCGTCTATGGTCTTTGACATATCGACAACAGTGTCAATGATTTCACCCTTAACCTGACGGTGCAGCTCCCATTGAACAGTTCTAATGGTGTCACACTGCTGCAATCTAGTAGGCAATGCTTTTCCGGGTTCCGGGTCTTCCTTTCGCTCGGCAAACAAACTAATGTGTGCACCCTCTGATCTGACTGTTTGCGAAGCCCTTCTCGCTTTCTCAATAAACTCGGAAAGGACGCGAGCGCCGAACGTACATACCTGTTGATCTCTCCTGTCGTAGGTGCATCCACCAGGTAGGTAGTTGGTGTTATTTTTTAATTTTCATATTTTTGTTTATTTTTATCGTTTTTACTGTGCGCTTTGTTTACCTTTTCTTACCTCCACCGCATCTCTATTCCGAGTGACACTTGGAGCGGTGCATCGCTGATGTTGAGATGAGTGTGACGATGGGGTGGAACGCTCTTTTCGAAAAAAAAAAATACATTAAATTTTGAAGTGCTGGTGTTTTTTTTTGTAACACTTGAAATGTTCCGAATAACAATCGTGACAAAATAGGTTAACAATAGAACATTACAAATGTTAATTTTTACCAAGATGTTGACCGATTGAATAAATTTTGAAGGCTGCGTTTGAACCAATTCTAAAGCAAAGTCAATCCAAATCAAAATCAAATCCAATCGAAAACCAATACAAAGCTAATTCAAAGCCAATACAAATCCAATGCAAAGCTAATTCAAAGCCAGTCCAAAGCCAATCTAAAGCCAAACCAAAGCCAATCCAAAGCCACCCAAAACCAATCCAAAGACAATTCAAAGTCAATCCAATGCCAACCCAAAGCCAATACAAAGCCAATACAAAGCCAATTCAAAGCCAATCCAAAACCAATCCAAACCAATCCAAAGCCAGTCCAAAGCCAATTCAAAGCCAATCCAAAGCCAATCCAAACCCAATACAAAACCAATCCAAAACCAATCCAAACCAATCCAAAGCCAGTCCAAAGCCAATTCAAAACCAATCCAAACCAATACAAACCCAGTCCAAAGCCAATCCAAAGACAATTCAAAGACAATACAAAGCCAATTCAAAGCCAATCCAAAACCAATCCAAAGCCAATCCAAGGCCAATCCAAAACCAATGCAAATGCAATTCAAAGCCAGTCCAAAGCCAATACAAAGCCAATCCAAAGCCAATCCAAAGCCAATTCAAAGCCAATGCAAAGCTAATTCAAAGCCAGTCCAAAGCCAATCTAAAGCCAAACCAAAGCCAATCCAAAGCCACCCAAAACCAATCCAAAGACAATTCAAAGTCAATCCAATGCCAACCCAAAGCCAATACAAAGCCAATACAAAGCCAATTCAAAGCCAATCCAAAACCAATCCAAACCAATCCAAAGCCAGTCCAAAGCCAATTCAAAGCCAATCCAAAGCCAATCCAAACCCAATACAAAACCAATCCAAAACCAATCCAAACCAATCCAAAGCCAGTCCAAAGCCAATTCAAAACCAATCCAAACCAATACAAACCCAGTCCAAAGCCAATCCAAAGACAATTCAAAGACAATACAAAGCCAATTCAAAGCCAATCCAAAACCAATCCAAAGCCAATCCAAGGCCAATCCAAAACCAATGCAAGTGCAATTCAAAGCCAGTCCAAAGCCAATTCAAAACCAATCCAAACCAATACAAACCCAGTCCAAAGCCAATCCAAAGCCAATTCAAAGCCAATTCAAAGCCAATTCAAAGCCAAACCAAAGCCAATCCAAAGCCAATCCAAGGCCAATCCAAAACCAATGCAAATGCAATTCAAAGCCAGTCCAAAGCCAATACAAAGCCAATCCAAAGCCAATTCAAAGCCAATCCAAAGCCAATCCAAACCTAACCCAAGAAACAATTTTCACTTTAAGAAATGTTTCTCAAAGCAACGTTATTAAACTGGAAGTCGTATTATATTTGAATAATTTTGAAATAAAACTGTTCTTCAACTCTTGTTCGCCCAAAAATGAGAATCTATTCAACGTCAACCGTTCTATAAGCACGATGAAATGAATGTTTATCCAATGATCGTACATCGGTTGTGAAACTCTTGTTCAACGTTAGAACCATCAGCAATTTACACAAACATCATAAACTTTACTTCAACGTTTATTAAACAATGTTGTATGACGCTATTTGTTTAATCATATAAGAATGGTTTTAGAAACCGTTATTGTGCACTAGCAGCATAGCGCATAATAACAAGCTTTCTTCGATGTTTATTCCACCATAATACAATCAAAACATGCTGGAGCCGTGAAACAACTTACGAAATTTATTTCTATTTATAGATATGATTTTATAATTGCTACAAAAACGATTCTTAAACGTTTCTTCAACATCATGTTACATCATGTAACAATAAAATGAAAAAATGATTTACCTTTCAACATTTCTGCATTTGTGTCTGGAATAGCTCTCTCTGATTATGTACCCCCAACATCTTTATTTTATTACATTTTATGAGACAAATCACATCAATGGAAAGACTCGAACTCTGGATCTTTGGGTTCACACTCGTCTGCATCCGCTCTGCTTCAATCCGAATTACATGAATCGGCAGATTTGAAGCAATATATAAATATTCAATTCCTGAGTCGAATACATTACCGTACATATGCTGCTTAAACATTGCTTACATATTTTATTCAACTAATTGTCTTCATAAACATTGAAGTTGATCAATGTTTGAATAATTGTAACCGCAACGTTTAATCGTAAGGCATACATGCTAATTATTTTGCTAGTCTGTCAGTAATTCACGGTGTTGTGTTGTAAGATTGGTGTCGCTTCGAACTTTTTTTTTATTTGAACGTCCAAATAAGTGAACTTTATTTATTTTCACTGCTCCTGTTTTGTGTCGGGAGGAGAATATGTAAAACTTGTGTATATCTCCAGGCAACTATAAGATATGGACATAAGGAAGATATGCCCGGTTTGACCGGTGGCAACAAAGTGGATAGAGTAGATTGTCAACACCAAACAGAGGAGCCGCCCAGGATCCACTTCAGCTGCTTTTTCTGGTGTTTTTGTTACCGATTTTGCTGCCGTTGAAGCGTGTAGTGTAAAAGGTAAGTCAGAATGTTTTTAAAAGTGTGAAGAGTGTGAGATTTAGAGCTGCTGCAAGAAGTTTGTTTGGTCTTCAAACTTGTAGCCGCGGTTGCTCTTTTTAGGCTCCTAATCAGCAATCGTGTTTACAAAAAGGGGCAGGGCGAACAACGATTATTAAGTGACACAGTACCACTGCTAATCAACATTGCTTGAATAAAAGTGTAACATTTGTATTAAAGAAACATGGTAATATCTTGTTGTTAAGCTATATCAGTGTAGTTGAATAAAATGATCAAGCAAAAGTTGTTAAACTTTAAATAGGCTACTTGTTCCATTAAAGATCTTATGTGGAATAACGGCATCTAATACGTTGGAAGCAGCTTGTATTCTATCATTATTAGAGCACTATTGGACGGATGATGTGAATATTTAAGCAACTGTTTTTAAACTTTTATACCATTGGTTATTCAATGAGCAGAAATATGTTTAACTAACGTGCAGTTTCCACTGCATGAAACATTTATTCGCCATTTTGTTCAACATAAACTCTTGTACAACTGTCGGCGCCTTTGTAGCACATTTGATCAACTGACATGCTTATTAATGATTTTGAATTGTTACTTGGGAATACAAAACCAATCCAAAACCAATCCAAACCAATCTGTTACCGTTGAGAAACGCTAACTTTGTTTATTGCGTTGTTTTTGAGAATAAATTTGTTAATTGTTTAGTATTTGTTAGTAGAATTTAGATATAAAATTGTTATTTTGTTATTTGTTATAAGTTAGTAAATTGTTAGAGATAATTAATAAAAATCAGAACAAAATTTGTTAACACACATGCACCCAACACTGAACAGATCTAAGACAACACATACACAAAATGAGCCAAAAAGGGGAGAAGTGGACGCCATGACACATCCACGTCAGAAAGAGAAAGAAAAAGGGAAATTGGGAAAAGGCAAAGGGGACAGGCTACTGGGTCGAAGATAGCCAAGAGCAAAGTCTTTCGATTCTGACCTCTCGAGGCAACTAGTGCGTTATCGAAAAAATCCAAACCACCAAAGTCAATTTAACCGTTGATCCGTTGATTAAAATAATCAGCAGTTAAAGTTAGAAACGAAAGTTAGTTCGTGAATCGTGAATTATAGAATCAGGTATGGTTCTTCAGACCAAAAAGTGATTCAGCAGTTGGTGAGACGCCCAGTAGCCCTGTGTCTAACCCCACTTTCTTTAGGACCCATTATCATAGGCCTATTCAGCCTGGTAGTGGCCACCCGTGGCCCGTGAACACCTGTAAGGCATCCCGTCCGCCGCCTAGGAGGCCCGAACAACGCCTTTCTTTCGGTTAGTGCCCCTCCCGGACAGCCCGAAGTTCCGCCTGGCGTTGAGGACCCTCCGACGCCCAGATAGTTCCGTGAACGCCCGAAGTCCTCGGCATTCCCCGTTGAGACCCCTGGACATCAGCCACCACGCCACCCCGGTGGTCAGATCAAGCGCGAAGGTTGTGCCGCGCACCCCGTCATCCCGTCCAAGCCCGTTGGTCTACCGAACGCCCAGGATACCCGCAGGAAACCACCCCAGTGCTCCACTTCCGGCCGGCCGCAACGTTCCACACTCCACACAGACACTCCACACACACAGTAAGTTTGAAAAAATTAAAGAAATAGTTAAAAATCAAATTAGTGTTTTACTTGGGTTCTTGACCAGCGAAACGTGCCGACCCTAAGAGTCTCGCTCGCTAGGCGTGGTCCTTCCGACCCGCCAAGTAACAATTGGCGCCCAACTAAAATAGCTCAGGTCAAGAATTCAAGTGAATGCAGAAAAAAATAGGTTATCAAATTAGTGAATTTTACGAAAAACGCGTGATTGCATATAAAGTAGGTTATCCAATTAGAACAATAGATTTCTTTAGAATTTGATTTGCAAAGCTAGTGATTTCAAACCGGTAGCACGAATTTGTTCCCACCCGTAAAGTGAAAAGTTTCTAGATATCATATTACTAGTGCGCGCACGCTCGCAGAAGCTCACAGTGTTGCAGTGTTCCCACCAGACAGCGAAAACTAGAAACGATTCGATTTTTAATTCAAACTATGTTGTTAATGGGTCTTGATTCAACTAAAAAAGCCTGAAAAGTGAATGTTTCATTGAATTGTGTGACTATTTTGCGATCGGTATTGTGCATGAATAAAACGATCATTTACACAATAGCCAGCTTTTATTCTTTGAATAGCGGCCATTCAAGAGAACAATGGATCTCCAAACAATGTACACCTGTATGGATGTATCCCATCTTTCGGTTGATGAGGTAGAATATGAGCTACTAATCAGGAACATTTTGTTTCACTTCGATGAACACGAGAGTATCAAGCGAAGGAAGCTCAAAGATAGATTGAAGGGTGAAAGAGAATCAAAAACGTTTGCCTTTTCTCAGCCGTGGCAAAATGTTGATGAAGAATTAGTCACTATTGGTTCAAAATTAACGGTCATAGGTGGTTTGCTAGAAAATCCTAGAACAGATGCCAGACAGCGTCAAAAACTAAAAACGCGATTGGTTCATTATCGAGTTCGGAATTATATTTTGTCTAAGGCTGCAGGCGCGAAAAATTTTAGGAACGAAATTGGAAAAATAGGTCGTCAAGCCGCGGACCTATTCAAGCGATTTTTCCCGGAAGTGACTGATAGTGGTACTCATTCAGAAGATTCCGAAAGATTGGAATCTGATTTGAATAACGTGTTAGAAGAAGTTAGAAGCGAAATAGAGGTTCTGAATGAGACAGCGGTATCAGCAAAAGAGGTAGAAGAAGAGTTAGAGCAGGCAGGAGCAGCACACCAGTTGCTAGAATCGAAAAAGAAAGAGATGAATGAGTCAGTAAAGAGGTCGGAAGAAATTTTAAAAGTTCTTTCGGAATACGAGGAAGGTAAAAAGGAAAATCCGTTAGAGCTTATCGCGGTTTTCAAAACGTTCGTTCAACAGACTACCGAACAGCAAAGGCAGATGCGAGAGAAACATATTGCGGAAGAGGAACGAAGGATGAAGGAAGCGCGAGATACGATGGAAAAGAAAAAGAGATTAGAAAAGGTTTTGATTAGTCTGAATGACCGTATTAAAAAGGAGCCAGAGCCGGTAGAGAAAAAATCGGTGAAATGCTTAGAGCCAGAAGAAACGAAAACTGATATAGGAGATGGTAGGAAGGTGGAGAGGAAGGTAGGTGATTATCACGATTCCGATAGTCACAGCGCGAATTACAAACGGGATAGTTCCGAGGAAAGTAGAGAGAGGGTTGCTCGTAAGTCGAAAAAGCAGAGCAAATCAGGGAAAAAAGGAAATAAGTCATCCAAGCGAGAGAAGAAAAGACGACATCGTAAGCCGAGCTTCTCGACTACTTCTAGTACGACATCGGTTACAGAAAGCTCCGAGTATTACAGTTCAGATTCAGGTAGTAGTTCAGATTCGAGCAGTGAGGATAAAAAGAGAAGAGGGAGGAGGGGAAGTAGGAGAAATTTGGATATGAAGAGAATACCTGTTGCGGAGTGGAGATTAAAATATGATGGAAAAGATCAAGGTAGAAAGCTAACAGAGTTCTTGAAAGAGGTGAAAATGAGATGTATTTCTGAGGACATCTCTGAGAAGGAACTTTTTAGGAGCGCAATTCACCTTTTTACAGGTCGCGCGAAAGACTGGTTTATTGAGGGAGTAGAAAACAGAGAGTTTCGGAATTGGCATGAGTTGAAAAGGGAACTCAAACGGGAGTTTTTACCCCCCGATTTAGATTTCCAGCTTGAGGTACAAGCTACCGAAAGACGACAAGCAAGAGGGGAAAAATTTACTGATTTTTTTCACGACATTATGAAGATTTTTCACTCGATGACTCGGTCGATTTCTGAGCGCAGGAAATTTAACATCATCTGGCGTAATCTCCGTTTTGAATATAAGAACGCCATGACTGGTGCCGGAGTCAGGTCGCTGTCCAAACTGAAGAGGTATGGACGGATCATTGACGAGAATAACTGGACCATGTTCCATAGACCGCACGAAAATTCAGCTCGTGGTAGAAGCGCTCAGCTCCACGAAGTTGTAGCATCAGAGTCGTCGAAGTCCAAAGGTAACTCTCAAAATCCGAATGCGGCATCGCGAGTTTTTACCCGAAGCAAACCTAAAAATGATTCAACAGAGAAAACCAAAACATTAACAGAGACGAAAAATTTAGGAGAGAAGTCGGGAGAGAAGCCAGTCGACCCAGTCGAAGGCTCCTCGAAGGGCACATTGATACAGATGGCTGAGAAATATCGACGGCCACCGATTGGAGTGTGCTACAATTGTAGGACCAGTGGACATCATTATGTAGATTGTCCCAAACCGAAAGGCAAATTCTGCAGAATTTGCGGATTCGGAGATGTTATGACCCCAGCTTGCCCTGTGTGCCAAAAAAACGAGGCGGATTCAGCTTGAGGAGGCAAGCTGAAGGAAGTCGCCAAAACCCTTCACAAAATTGTCAGATCTCAGAAGAACTTTCGATGAGCGGTTTTGAGACGGTCTCCGAGAATGATTACTCTCCCGTGTCCACCGTGAACGAGCTTTTCGTTCGGGTCGATGGAGACACGCGACCGTTTGTGAAAGTGAGTGTGCTAGGTAGAGAAATTGTTGGCTTGTTAGACAGTGGTGCTCACTGCTCGGTGTTAGGAGCAGGGTGTAAAAAGCTAATTAAACTATTAAAGCTGAAAATATTTCCATCAGATGTGCATGTAGAAACTGCATCAGGGTCTCAAGTCGACGTTGAGGGGTTCGTGTATCTCCCAATCACGTTTAATAACGAAAATCGAATTGTCAAGACTCTCGTGGCGCCCAAACTTAAGCGTAGATTAATTCTAGGTTTCAATGACTTTTGGCGAGCCTTCCAGATTCAGCCAATTGTCCTGAGTCGAGAGTCTCGAAGAAGGGAAAAGGAGTTGGAGGAAAATTTAAGGATTGATGAGTTGGAATGGCAGGAAAGTGAGAAGGACGAGGGAAGTTTAAGCGAGACACAAACGGCCCAGTTAGAGGAAGTAAAACTCAAATTCAAAATTGCAGTTGAGGGGCAAATTTTGGATGTAACTCCACTTGCAACTCACAAGATTGAGCTCAAGGATGAATTCCAAAAGTCGGCTCCAATCAGAATTAACCCATATCCAACGTCACCTGAAATGCAAAAGCGCATCAATCTAGAGCTCGATAAAATGCTACAACAGCAGGTCATTGAGCCGAGCAAAAGTGAATGGTCACAGAGCACCGTTCCAGTTATCAAACCAACTGGGGAAGTACGGTTGTGTTTAGATGCGAGACGCCTTAATGAGAGGACAAAACGCGACGCTTATCCTCTCCCACACCAAGACAGAATATTGAGCAGATTGGGGGCAAGCAAGTATTTGACTACCATCGACTTAACCAAAGCTTTCTTACAAATACCATTGCACCCAGATTCTCGCAAATATACTGCCTTCTCGGTGTTAGGGAGAGGATTGTTCCAGTTCACCAGGCTCCCATTTGGTCTAGTCAATAGTCCAGCGACACTGGCTCGGCTAATGGATGACGTCCTGGGGTATGGTGAACTGGAACCAAATGTGTTCGTCTACCTCGACGACATTGTCGTGGTAAACGACACATTTGAAGCACACATTGAAACCCTTACCGAAGTAGCTCGTCGGTTGAAGGCAGCAAATCTGTCAATCAATCTCCACAAATCGCGATTTTGTGTGAGAGAATTACCCTACCTGGGATACATTCTCTCCCCCGAGGGCCTGAAGCCAAACCCCGATCGAATAGAGGCCATTGTAAATTACGAGAGACCGGCATCTCTCAAGTCATTGCGCAGGTTTCTCGGGATGACTAATTATTATAGACGATTTATTTCTGGGTTCAGTGAGTTGTCTGCGCCTCTCACCGATCTCTTAAAGAAAAAACCGAAATCTCTGACTTGGAACCCGAGAGCAGAACAAGCTTTCTTACAGCTGAAGGAAAGTTTGATCGCCTCTCCCGTATTAGCAAACCCTAATTTTACCCTTCCCTTCCAAATCCAATCGGATGCTAGCGATAGCGCTATCGCTGCAATCCTGACACAGCAGCATGAAGACGGTGAGAAGATAATTGCATACTTTTCTCAAAAACTGTCACCTGCTCAAAAAGCTTACGCAGCTTCAGAAAAAGAAGGGTTGGCGGTCTTAAGCGCCATTGAAAAATTCCGCCCGTACATAGAAGGGTCCCATTTTACCGTTGTCACGGATGCTTCTGCCCTCACTCACATCATGAAGGGTAAGTGGCGTACGTCCTCCAGATTGAGTAGATGGAGCATTGAATTGCAGGGTTACGATATGGAGATACGGCATAGACGCGGAAAGGACAACGTCATCCCAGACGCGCTTTCCCGCTCCGTAGAAATAACCGAGGTCCTTTCCGATGGAGACGCATGGTATGCCAACTTATACAAGCAGGTAGAGACTTCACCTGACGATCATCTAGACTTTAAAATCGAGAACCAAAAACTGTTCAAACTGGTTCCCAACAAAACTGAAGTGCTCGACTATCGCCATGAATGGAAGCTCTGCATCCCTGAAAGCGATAGAGAGCGAGTGCTTCAGCTCGAACATGATGAGTCACTACACATCGGCTATGAAAAATTACTTGAGCGCCTCAGGACTAGATATTTTTGGCCAAAACTGGCCGAGTCGGCCAAAAAGTATGTAGGGAAATGCCAGGTATGCAAGGAATGCAAACCCAGTTCCGTGTCACAGCATCCATCGATGGGAAATCCACGGTTAGCGACAAAGCCCTTTCAAATCGTAGCAGTTGACTTTATTCAGTCTTTACCCCGATCGAAAGCTGGAAACATGCACCTATTTGTACTCCTTGATCTATTTTCCAAATGGACAGTGTTAGTTCCCGTCAAGAAAATTGCGACGGAACTGATTATAAAAATTCTCGAGGAACAATGGTTTAGGCGTTATTCTGTTCCCGAAATTATCATCACTGATAATGCCACAAGTTTTCTAAGCCACGACTTTAAAAACTTTTTGAGCAAATATGGAGTGAAACATTGGGCCAACTCACGTCATCACTCACAGGCAAACCCTGTTGAGCGACTAAATCGAAGCATAAATGCATGCATTCGCACTTATGTAAAATCCGATCAGCGCCAATGGGATACAAGAATATCCGAAATTGAGCACACCATAAACAACACTTTCCATTCGTCCACTAATTTCACCCCATATCGCGTTATATTTGGCCACGAAATCGTCACTACTGGCGAAGAGCATAGGAGAGATGCAGATACATCTGTGCTTTCTGATTCGGCCCGAGATGCACAACGATTAAGAGTCAATGACACTGTTTACAATCTCGTTCGTAAACACTTGGAAAAGGCTCACGATCGCAGTTTAAGAGCGTATAACCTTCGCTACCAGAAACCTGCACCTGTGTATCAGGTTGGTCAGCGGGTATACAAAAGAAATTTCACCCAGTCTTCTGCGGGAGACCATTACAATTCTAAACTTGGTCCCGCATACGTGCCCGCCATCATTGTTTCGCGAAGAGGCACTAGCTCATATGAGCTCACCGACGAAAATGGCAAGAATTTGGGCATATTTTCTGCCGCAGATATTAAGCCCGGTATTCTCGCATAATTCTCACAATCTTCTCCACTAATTAGTCCGATATTCAGGAGTAAACCTTACACAAATCCACGAAATTCAGGAGCGTAGAAACTCGGCCGTCCTCGCCATGTCCGCGTTGGTCGAAAGTATTGTTCAAGATCATGATCGTATTGTATATGTGAAGAGCTAAAATTGTTAGAGCGAGTGTGAAGTTGATGTAGATGAATGTAGGTACATGTTTTTTGTTGTAGGTCCATCTCTGTCTGATAAAAGTAGAAAATCATCTCGTCAATAGTCTGTTGTTATGAGGAATCGTAGCTTGTGTGCGAAGAATAGAACTGACCAATGAATTATGACTAGTAGTGACCAAATTCTTCTCCGCAGTTTGCAGATTTTTTTTAACGCGTTAAGTCTGCACTATGACTCCAAATAACGGCTCCGTAATACCAAATCCTAAGAAACCCATCCAAAAATGCACATTGAAATCAAAACAACAATAAATAGTATCCATTCGGTAGATTTGCATCATGATATTTCACACGAACAAAGATTGTGTTGGTAATCTTTCACAAAACTTCACTGTTTTGGGTAATTTGGAAGATGAAAAGGCCAAGTAACAGAATCGGGTATTAGAAGCGGTAAGGATAGCATTCCGAGCATGTAAGGAATGAACTATCTGGTGAATACACGCGACAATGTCTGTTTTTGGGAAAATCGAATGCATGAAAGTTGCAACTCAAACCTGATATGCTATTTCGTTATGTAAACTTTATGAAAATTAATTGATAATAAATTATACAATTAATTTTAGAGGGAGATGGGAGGTGGTGTTACCGTTGAGAAACGCTAACTTTGTTTATTGCGTTGTTTTTGAGAATAAATTTGTTAATTGTTTAGTATTTGTTAGTAGAATTTAGATATAAAATTGTTATTTTGTTATTTGTTATAAGTTAGTAAATTGTTAGAGATAATTAATAAAAATCAGAACAAAATTTGTTAACACACATGCACCCAACACTGAACAGATCTAAGACAACACATACACAAAATGAGCCAAAAAGGGGAGAAGTGGACGCCATGACACATCCACGTCAGAAAGAGAAAGAAAAAGGGAAATTGGGAAAAGGCAAAGGGGACAGGCTACTGGGTCGAAGATAGCCAAGAGCAAAGTCTTTCGATTCTGACCTCTCGAGGCAACTAGTGCGTTATCGAAAAAATCCAAACCACCAAAGTCAATTTAACCGTTGATCCGTTGATTAAAATAATCAGCAGTTAAAGTTAGAAACGAAAGTTAGTTCGTGAATCGTGAATTATAGAATCAGGTATGGTTCTTCAGACCAAAAAGTGATTCAGCAGTTGGTGAGACGCCCAGTAGCCCTGTGTCTAACCCCACTTTCTTTAGGACCCATTATCATAGGCCTATTCAGCCTGGTAGTGGCCACCCGTGGCCCGTGAACACCTGTAAGGCATCCCGTCCGCCGCCTAGGAGGCCCGAACAACGCCTTTCTTTCGGTTAGTGCCCCTCCCGGACAGCCCGAAGTTCCGCCTGGCGTTGAGGACCCTCCGACGCCCAGATAGTTCCGTGAACGCCCGAAGTCCTCGGCATTCCCCGTTGAGACCCCTGGACATCAGCCACCACGCCACCCCGGTGGTCAGATCAAGCGCGAAGGTTGTGCCGCGCACCCCGTCATCCCGTCCAAGCCCGTTGGTCTACCGAACGCCCAGGATACCCGCAGGAAACCACCCCAGTGCTCCACTTCCGGCCGGCCGCAACGTTCCACACTCCACACAGACACTCCACACACACAGTAAGTTTGAAAAAATTAAAGAAATAGTTAAAAATCAAATTAGTGTTTTACTTGGGTTCTTGACCAGCGAAACGTGCCGACCCTAAGAGTCTCGCTCGCTAGGCGTGGTCCTTCCGACCCGCCAAGTAACAAATCCAAAGCCAGTCCAAAGCCAATTCAAAACCAATCCAAACCAATACAAACCCAGTCCAAAGCCAATCCAAAGACAATTCAAAGACAATACAAAGCCAACACAAAGCCAATCCAAAGCCAATCCAAAGCCAATACAAAGCCAATTCAAAGCCAATCCAAAACCAATCCGAAGCCAATCCAAAGCCAGTCCAAAGCCAATCCAAAGCCAAAAGAAAGCCAATCCAAAACCAGTCCAAAGCCAATCCACAGCCAATCCAAAGGCAATCCAAAGCCAATCCAAAGCCAATCCAAAGCCTATCCAAAGCCACCCAAAGCCAATCCAAAGCCAATTCAAAGACAATCTAAAGCTATTAAAAAAAAATCCAAATCCAATCTAAAGCAAATTCAAGGCCGATCCTAATCCAATCTAAATCCAATTCAAGTCCAATTCAAAGCCAATCCTAGACAAACTAAAGCCAATCTAAAGACAAACTAAAACCAATCAAATTCAATTCAACGACATTCCAAACCCAATAAAAGGCAAATTCAAAGACAATCCAAAGCCATTCCAAAGAAAATCCAAAGCCTTTGCAAAGCCAATTCAAGGCCAATCCAAGGTCAATCCAAAACCAACTCAAAGCCAATCCAAAGCCAATTCTAAGACAATCCAATCCATATCCATTGCAAGTCAAGCCAAAGCCAAAGCCAAAGCCAAAGCCAAAGCCAAAGCCAAAGCCAAAGCCAAAGCCAAAGCCAAAGCCAAAGCCAAAGCCAAAGCCAAAGCCAAAGCCAAAGCCAAAGCCAAAGCCAAAGCCAAAGCCAAAGCCAAAGCCAAAGCCAAAGCCAAAGCCAAAGCCAAAGCCAAAGCCAAAGCCAAAGCCAAAGCCAAAGCCAAAGCCAAAGCCAAAGCCAAAGCCAAAGCCAAAGCCAAAGCCAAAGCCAAAGCCAAAGCCAAAGCCAAAGCCAAAGCCAAAGCCAAAGCCAAAGCCAAAGCCAAAGCCAAAGCCAAAGCCAAAGCCAAAGCCAAAGCCAAAGCCAAAGCCAAAGCCAAAGCCAAAGCCAAAGCCAAAGCCAAAGCCAAAGCCAAAGCCAAAGCCAAAGCCAAAGCCAAAGCCAAATGCTCTAAATGCTGCGTTAATAGTAACACGATTTGAATTATTCATTAGTAAACTTTGAACGTGTAGTAAGTGTGATGCATACATTATGGCGTTTTCGCTTTGAAATTATTTCGTATTTGAAATGTTGCAGTTTTCGAACAGTTTCTCCTCTCAGTTTGAATACTTGAATGTTGCAGCTGGCAATGATTGACTCGAAATTTTGAGGGCACATTTTACACCTATTCCCTCCGTTTTAGATTCTCTATCCTTTCTCGGACGAACAGTTCTCAACAGAGTTGGACGAAAGAAGCAGGAATCGGACACGGGCAGACGGTCGGTCGAACGGACGTGCACTACTGTCGAAAGGAAGTGCTAAAGAGATTAAACCTTGAGTTGATCTCTTTCTCTCTCTTCCCGTGTCGTCTCGATGCACATTCCTTTCCGAAACCCAAATTCAAAGAAATGGAGTGAATTATGAGATTTTATGGCTGTCGTCGTGGTTGAAGGAGTCTCGATTTTAATTTCAGATTGGTATTTTTTGTTTGAATAGGTTCAACAGGGTTTCTTTTCAGACAATTGATTCTCTCTCAAACTTAACAATTCGGAAGAAAGCACAGAGGATAGTATGTTCGTGATCTTGCACAGAATAATACCATTACAAAGACATCGGCAAACAAACGATGGATTATTCAACAGTTTAAGCTTCTGTCAATGCAATATCTTCCCAAAAGATGACAATCCTTCTACCTTCCCTTAAAAGGAATTACGATCAATATTTTAATAACCTCCTGTGGAAAGTTTGCACCCGAACCTGCCCAATCCGGATTAACCCTAAATCCCATAGAGCACTGCACATAATTGTCACCAACCGCAAAAAGTAAGCAGAAATCCATCACATTGTTTGCTCTGTCTCGGTATTGAACAGATATCTTCATGTCGTCATCTATCTCGCATTCCTCATCGCCACATCCGAGCAATGCATGCGAAACGCAAACCCATTCGTCGTCAGTCATTAACGAAGACAACGGTAGTGGACGCAATCCAAGCAAGCCATGCCAACCCATCTGTCTTCCTAGCGATTTCTGTCGCTGAAGAGTTGATAAACATTTTACCCATTTTACCTAAACCGCAGCTTACTTTGTCGTTCTTTTTTTGATTTCGTTTCCTCCTCGTCGTATCGTTTGATCTTGCCCATACAACCGAGGGCATGTCTCGCCTCGTGTACGCTCGTCTAATAAGCTTAGGAAACCGATTACAACCCAGACTATCGCTAGTTAACGGCAAACAAACATTCAAACACTGACTGCTGGCACCGGGCTCTAGAGAGGTTCGAAGATCATGAGCCTCGACTCGAGTTCCCTTCCCCGTCACGTCGTTCGCCTACACTGCAAAACGTCGAATCCGTCCCAATGTGACATTAATCCTCTTTTCCAGTTCGACGCGCTCCCCGTTCAACCCGGAATTCCCCCCTCGCTCCGATTTGAAACCGTCATAACCGACCGCCAGGCGTAGGAACAACCGTCAAGCTCAATGCAACAATGGGAGGACGACGAGAAACAATTAAATTCTTATGCGCATCGGTTGAGACTCGGAACGGTTGAGAATCGTCGAGCTCTCGAACTCGCTCGGCGCACCTTTGATTGTCGAAGAAAAACGACGATAACGACCGGTAAGGGAACCAACGTGGTGGCGCAAAGCAGGCCATGAGGTGGGATCGATCGTCGCGCGCACACCGGGCGACTGTGATTCCTCGAATGCGACCGATCTGCACCCTGCGAAGGATGTCTTCAGCTCTTGGAAATTGGTGTGCGGAGGATCATCAGGTGAGAACTGGGGACAGGATGTCTAAGAATGCGTTGTCAAACTCATCATTGCTAATGCAATGGTATCACTTACGAGTCTAGATTATTTTCTTCAAAATTTATTTTCAGGTCCAATTCCAAGATGACTCACCTTGCCCTTTGTTCTCCTCTCAACATACATACGCAAGTACCAAAGTAGGCCGGATAACGAGTAGGTCGCGCACGCAGAAGGCGCCGCCATCGCCACACCACGATAAAGTAAATCGCCCGATTGTTTTCAGTGATTGTGGCGTGGGTGTGCACAGGCACAGGGGCGTACCTACTAGCGTGGTTCGAAAAATCGTTTTTGCTCCACACCGCTTATTCGATTCCTAACCAGATTATATGCCTTCTCCCAAAATTTGAGCTCATTTGGTTGAAAATTGAGACTGCACAAGCCCTTCAAGTTTGTATGGGAATTACTATGGGAAAACGATGTTTTTCATTCGATGCACCGTAGGATTTCCCCAAGTGCCCTAGTGGGTTAGTCGACCCTTGGTAATCCTAGGCTACTCTATCAGCTACAACTTTGCCGAAGACCGCATTCAAATCGAACACCTCATTAATTAGTTACCGATTTTTATCCATAATCGAAATCTTTACTCATGATGGTTGAACTATTCGGTGGGCATCACTGCATTTTGCAGTGAAACATAGTAGCCATGATTTCAGTGTGCTATCTTTGGCGCCATGTGCAGCAATGTTGCCTGCTGGGAAGCTGGAGGATCACTGTTAAAGTTTGCCCAGTTGGATACAAATCGATAACTAATTAATGAGGCGTCCGATTTGAATCCGGTCTTCGGCAAAGTTGTAGCTGATAGAGTAGCCTAGGATAACCAAGGGTCGACTAACCCACTAGGGCACTTGGGGAAATGCTACGGTGGATCGAATGAAAAACATCGTTTTCCCATAGTAATTCCCATACAAACTTTGAAGGGCTTGTGCAGTCTCAATTTTCAACGAAATGAGCTCAAATTTTGAGAGAAGGCATATAATCTGGTTAGGAATCGAATAAGCGGTGTGGAGCAAAAACGATTTTTTGAACCATGTTAGTACCTACACGCGTCTTACCTGGGTTCAGCTGTGGGATTGGAATGTGTCAATCCGAGATAAGGAGGCGACAGGAAGAAAACATAAGTAGAGTGCTCCGTAATCGATTTTGCACGAGCGTGAATATATTTTCTACACTTGTGTGGCCTATTCATGGGAACGTACGGTACCATGACTCTTTGATCCATGCAACCAATAATGTGTCCAGTGATTGAAGCTAATACGGAATAACTCAAAATTCAATATGATAATTGTTAACAGAACGAAAACTAGAAGCCAAAAGCTGTAAGTCAGAAGCTTGATCAGAAGTCAAAAGCAAGTTCAGAACAATCATAATAGCCATAGTACAATACAGACGTCAGAAGTGTTGTGAAGCTGCCGGCTTAGAATTGTACTACGGATGAACTGTTCCGTTGGTAATTGGTTTACCAAACAGGGTAGCCCCAATTCAAGGTGTCAATTGATCGAAAAGGTGAATGTTCGACCGTTAACGGAGTCTATTACCACAGACAAACATACATACTACTCAAATCAAAATCATCGCACGATTTAACGGTCATTTTGAAAATAAAGTGTGGTTCGGACTGTGCTCGCATGTGTCATGGTGGCGCTGCTGTGCCTACGTCACCTCTCAATTTCGGAGAGAAATGAACGCGACGCCGATCAATGTTTACATAAAATGACTCAATCATGAACCTTCATTCATGTTTTATGAATGGATGAAGCCACGGGGGAGTCGTCACCTGCTAAATTGTTACATCGAGCCGAGGGAAACAACACCTGCAAACGAATGCTTCGGATTGAGCATTATAGAGGGTGCTAGTGAGATGCCGAACGATGTTTCTAAAGCAATTTTCTTCTGAGTGATATGTATGTTTGTCTGTGCTATTACCATGACGAAGGGTACGCCTGACTCGAATGTTTACGATAAGCAATCGCAGCAAACAGGTGGCGCTCGCAAGGCTAGAGGGATGTTATCCCCGGAACTAAAGGACAGTTATGCCGGTAAGTTGGACCTCAGCCAGGCATCCCGGAAAGCTGGGAAGGGAGGGTCTGATCAAGGATCGAAGGAAACAGGAGCTGCGGCCATTGATAGGTTCATAGGTTCCCAGCCACCACAGTTTAGAGCGGCTCAGAGGAAGGACGCTTCCTGAACTTTAATGGACAGGGAAAAGTTCAGTTAGATGAAGCCTGAGGAACAGAAGCGCATGGACACCAGGTCAAGAAAAAATAGCAAATCACGTGGCAAATGCGAGATGGGTGACGCGGATGTAATCAAGACGGAAGAGTCCGAGTGCTCGAAAGCAAGGCTCGGAAGTCTTGAAGACGATTGTAGCATCAGTTGCTGTGATGCACCACCGGAAAAACAAAGCAAACGATCAACGTGTGAAATGAAACGTCAGTCTTGTAAAGCATTTTGTGCGAGAAGGTGTCGCTTCTCTTCGTGAGCGTGCGTTCGGCTGCAGGATTCGGCTGGTGTGCTCGGAAGTGTCCCTCCGGACACTACAATGGTGCAGCCGGTAGGTAAGCTCCCGTGTTGTGATTTTGTGGCCTCGTGATGGAGAAGTAGTGGCGACTGGATGCGGGACAAAGTGTCCGTTTGTATTATGTACTCCATCCAATGTTTGGCTTCCGTAACTGCAAGTGTGTGTCGGCGGCGTGTGAGACTGGTGCAGTCGGTGCAGTACGGGTGATTCTTGTTTTGTTTTGATGTGTTTGTCGATTGACGGAATTGGTCTGGTGGATGAGACAGTGACGAGTTGCAGTTCCGTCCTGCTCTAGTTGTTTATTTGTCATTTGCTGCTTGATGGACTGGTGAACGGTCTTCTTTTTTTTTCATACCGAATGTAGGTATTGGTTTCATGGCGTGATTTTGGTAGCAGTCGGTCACCGAGTGGTCGCTGGATGTTCGCCGGATAGGAGATGTTGGCAGTTATTTGGCCTACAGTTGTAATTTACATGTGGATGGTGGATGGAGATGACAGGAGTTGCAGCTTCGTTTACATTTTGGAGCATTGTGTTAGGTTTTGGTGGTTTGTCGGTGTAAGACCGGATGGGACGTTGTAACAGGAAGGAGTGGAGTTGGTACATTCTATGTATAAACAACACAGAAAAGGTCCTTTTTGTTTTTTTTTGTGAACTTGTGTATATGTGTAAGTAGTTTGATTCAAGGCTTGGTTAGTTGTAGTTACCGAAGAAGAGTAGCAGAAATGAAATAATTGGCAGCAGAAAAGCGAATTCCCCCGAGAGGGTGAGCTAACAGTAAATTCCCACGAGAGGGTATACTGCAACAGAAAAGCGAATTCCCCCGAGAGGGTAAGCTAACGGCGAATTCCTCCGAGAGGGTAAGCTGCAACAGTAAAGCGAATTCCCCCGAGAGGATATGCAGCAACAGTAAAGCGAATTCCCCCGAGAGGGTAAGCTAACAGCGAATTCCCCCGAGAGGGTAAGCTGCAACAGTAAAGCGAATTCCCCCGAGAGGGTAAGCTAACGGCGAATTTCCCCGAGAGAGTAAGTTGCGATTTCCCCCGAGAGGGTAAGCTGCAGCAGTAAAGCGAATTCCCCCGAGAGGGTAAGCTGCAACAGTAAAGCGAATTCTTCCGAGAGGGTATGCTGCAGCAGTAAAGCGAATTACCCCGAGAGGGTAAGCTGCAACAGTAAAGCGAATTCCCCCGAGAGGGTAAGCTAACGGCGAATTCCTCCGAGAGGGTAAGCTGCAATAGTAAAGCGAATTCCCCCGAGAGGGTAAGCTGCAACAGTAAAGCGACCCAACTAACAATGGTAGCTGAATAATAGCTTATTCAACCAAAATTTCAAAAATTAAGCTTATGGATGGCTTATTCGTCTATTGTACAGCTACAATGTTTGTTGGGGAATTCCCCCGAGAGGGTAAGCTGCAACAGTACAGCGATTATAGGATGTAGGATGAAAGATGAAAGATAAAGGAAAGATGTTGGATGAAGTATGGATGTAGGATAAAGGATAAAGGATGTAGAATGGTGATGAAGGATGAAGAATGTAGGATGAAGGAAGAAAGATGAAGGATGAAGAATGTAGGATGAAGGAAGAAAGATGAAGGATGAAGAGAGAAGGATATACGATGAAGGATGAAACATCAAAGATAAAGGAAAGCTGTTGAATGAAGTATGATGGTTATAGGATGTAAGATGAAGGGAAAAGGATGTAGAATGATGTAAGTTGAAGAATGAAGGAAGCAAGATGTAGGATTAAGAAAGAAGAATATAGGATGTAGGATGAAAGATGAAAGATAAATGAAATATGTTGGTTGAAGTATGAAGCGATAGGATGTAAGATAATGGATATAGGATGTAGAATAATGATAATGATGATGATGATGATGAAGGATAAAGAATGTAAGATGAAGGAAGAAAGATGTAGGATGAAGAAAAAAGGATATAGGATGTAGGATGAAAGATAAAGGAAAGATGTTGAATGAAGTATGAAGGATATAGGATGTAAGATGAACGATAAAGAATGTATAATAATGTAAACTGAAGGATAGAGGATGTTGAATGATGGCGATGATGATGAAGGATGAAGTATGAAGTATTTATGAAGGTTGATGAAAGTTGCAGGATGAAGTGTGAAGGATAAACGATGTAGGATAAAGTGTGCCTGGATGAGGGATGAAGAATGTAGGATGAAGGGTGTAGGATGAAAAATGAAGGGTATAAGATGTAGGATGAATCATGATGATGAATATGATTATGATAATGATGAAGGATAAAGGATGAAGGACAAAGAATGGAAGATAACGAAATAAAAAGGATGAAGAATGGAGAATGTACGACGAAGGAAGAAGGTTGTAGGATGTAGGATAATAAACGGAGGATATAGGATGAAGGATGATGATAAATATGATTATGATAATGATGAAGGATAGAGGATGAAGGATAAAGAATGGAAGATGACGAAGTAAAAAGAATGAATAATGGAAAATGTAGGACGAAGGAAGAAGGTTGTAGGATGTAGGATGATAAATTAAGGATATACGATCAAGGATGATGATGATGATGATGATGATAATGGTGATGAAGTATGCAGGATAAAGGTTAAAGGATGAAGGGTAAACGACGCAGGATGAAGAATGAAGGATGATGATGATGAATGATGTAAAATGGAGGATACAGGATGTAAGGTGAAGTATGAAGAATGACGAATGAAGAATACAGTAGACGTTCGATAACTGCAACATGTTTACGTTTCACTTACCGAATAAAATTCGATAACTGCAAAGTTGTTGCACTTAGTGAACTTTCAGTAAAAAAAACATTGCATTTAAAGCGCTTGCACCGAGTGAACGTCTACTGTATAGGATGAAGGATGATGATTATAATGATGAAGGATGTCTGATGGAATATGAAGGATGGAACATGAAGGATGATGACGATGATGAAGAAAAATGAAGGATGATGATGATTTTGATATCGTTGATAAAAGTTGAAGGATTAAAGATGAAGGATAGAAGAAAGATGTTGGTTTAAGTATGAAGGAAATAGGATGTAGGATGAAGGATGTAGGATGATGATGACGAAGAATGTAGAATTAAGGATTATGACAGATGAAGCATGAAGGATGAAGTATAAAGGATGATGGTGATCATGATTATGTAGGATGGAAGATGAAAAATGTAAAATGAAGGAATCAGTAGCTGATCATTCCTCATAGTGTTCCTCATATAATCAATTTTTAGCATTGAATCGTGCATGGTTAAAGCGGGCAAAAAGTTCCGTGGTTTTAGGTGAAATTAAAATTATACTACTTTTGCAAAGAAAACGCGTGGTGTGGTGGCACACGCTCTTTTGTACCCTCGATCTCGGTCCCTGTATCTACAATAGAAGGAGAACAAGGAGAGCAAACACAATAGTCCATTATTTAGTTTTGCAAATTGTGGTAGTGTATCGCGGTGTTCGAAGGTCAGTAGCCTGAGAGCTAGCCAAAGATCTGCTAAGGGGGCTAAGTAGCGGTAAGCTCCTGGCGGTGAGAGTAGATAGAAAGAGATGGCCTACTTTGCACGAAAAGTGTTCTGGTGGACGTCTAGTACTTCACGGATTCCATTGAGCATCAAACATCGCTCTCATCACTAGCTCGTTGTCGGTAAGATCCGAGCATGGTTATCAGCCGCGATGAACTCAAAAAACGCAGCGACCGTAGAGCTTCAGAAGGTTGACGAGCATGTAAGTGGAATTATCGTAGGTGACAACCTCAACAATCTGTAGGAATCTATGTACGGAGAAGTGAACATAACAGCACGGGAAGTGATAGGCATTGCTCAAGTAAGACCAAGAAGCGACTGGTTCGATGAGGAGAGGCAGTTGGTAGAAGTTGACGGATGAGAAGAACGTTGCCAGAAGCAGCATGTTAGTGTCTGGCACCCGGAATTCAAGGAGGTCCAAGGGAGCTACAGTAGCACTGATAAGAATACATCACAGAAAACGGAAGCTGAGGCACACAGCAGTATGAAACAAAATGATATGTGAAAGTTTTACGAAACTGCGGTGAGAAAAACAACGACATCTCCTATCATGTTCAAAGACCATGAAGGGAACTTGCTGAAAGATGGCAGATGAAACTGTAGGAGTTGCCAGGTGGAAAGAGCACTTCTAAACTTTGTTGAATTGTGAGAACATTAGTTTAAACATTAGTGATACTGGACGAGCTGTGGAGCCACGACGCTAGAAGACTAAAAAAAAAGGCTATCGCGAGGTGAAAAATCGTCTTGCAGCTGCGAATAAGACTTCTTACGGTATCCGTAACCAGCTGAAATCCGCTAATCCTTTCGGTTGCTCTATACGAATGCAAGCATGCACGTTGATCGGAGAACAACTAATAAAATACAACAGACTACGTTGGGCTGGTCACGTCGCATGGATACCTTAAGTACTACAAGCGAAGATAATTTGCAGTAGAGAACCGAGGACATCGTAGCAGGCTGCGCACAAAATGGCTGTTTACGGTTGAAGAAGACCCAAGAGCACGTAACGTCAAGAAGGGCTGGAAGCTGTGTATTGACACAGGACCCGATCAAGCGAGAAGGTTGCTTCATTCGGTGTAGATTCAACGGAGCGAAATGTAGCCCACCAAGTAGCTCATTTTGTTCCAAGTGATACGTATGTTTGTCTGTGAATCAAGTATGTCATGGAAATGGCATTATCCAAAAGTTTCTAAACAAGTACTTCATGATTGGTAGGAAAAATTGGATCGTCTTAGAATGACAGTATCTTTCCAATGATCGTTTCCATCAGTATACGCAACCAGTCAGTGCCTTCTTGGATTAGAATTCGAAACTTCGTTCACATTTTTCGATCAAAGCACCCTGCGACAATCAGGAAGAGAGAAAAAAAAAACCGACCCAAAACGAATCCTGAAGAACGTGCTCCTCAACAATGCCACCATCCACCGCCGGATTCCGTGTCCGCATTCGATTCAAGGTGTCACACACTCGGCGGCTCACGGCTTCCAGTAGGTACTCTGACGAGTAAGCCGCGCGGTCTATTGAGCAAATTCCTTCGTTCTGCCTCATTTTGAGAGCCTTTTTCGACTCAGAACAATGGAGTCGTTTTTTCCTCATTCCCTGTCTCCCTCTTCCCGGATCCATTCTTCCAAAATTAAATCACATTCCTGGTGCAGTTCGTCAGAATCAGAAGAATCTCTCACCGTCCGTGGCCAACGGCAATCGGAATCGGATTCGGATTTGTAGTTGTTGTGAACCCAGAACGAGCCTGCTCCTCGCGTCGGAATACATTATCCAATTTTGTGACGGTTAATTATGATCGCGCGATGAGAGCCGCCGATCCGAAGGAACGCGAAGCAGGCCTCGATTCCAATTATATGCGCCACCTCGTTTTTTTTTCTCTCTCATCTTGGTTTGGATTTTGAACCTGAATTGAGTCCGATTGCGAGCAGTGGTAGTAGGCTGTGGTTGTCGACCGACATCATCGCGTTCAATAATGGGAAGAACGTTCTGCTAATTCGCTCCGTTCTGGTCGTTGTACGTGCTCATTTGCTTCCGGAGTATTGGCCAGTACACGTGGGAAAGTTCGACCTGATCCACCAGGTTCATGTGATGCGACGATTCTTAGGTGCACTGAAGAAAAACAATCATTCGAAACCTACTAATAGTATGTTAGAAATCGAGGAAAATCATGTATTCAAAACAAGTTGAAAGAATTTTACTTATGAGAACGATAAACTTCATAAAATCATATGAACTCAATGACAAAGGATCCCGTTGCTTCCAGATTCAAGTAAGATTGAAGTTGAAAATTGTCTCAGTGCACTAACAAAAGTGCGTGCAATCGCAGTGTGCCACAAGATTGATCGACATCGCCGAAGATGATTTCATCGAAAGTTATCTAGTTCTCCGGTGGTAACCGAGAAAGGGGTGTGGTGTGGCGACGCGCGATACGACTGCCTGACTGGCAAATCGAAGCAAGCGGTGGTCGGTGGTGGATTAAACCGAGGAGAACGGTTTATGAGGAATGGCAAATTGCGGCGAATTAGTGCTGGCTAGATAGCGATTTAGGCGTGGAGGGGTTTTGAGCTTCTTCTTAATTCGATTTGATGGTATTAGGAAATTGAACACAGCTCGGAAGCGCGCGCGGTCGGTACTCATCAGCGGCAATGAGATTAGAACTTTGATTTTTATGGGAAAATGTTGGAGCTTGGGAAGAGTTAGCTAGCTAGCTACCTCTAATTCGATTTGTTAGATGAAGCCATTACCGGTGTGACGTCAGCGCTTTCGAGGGTTAATGCTCTCTCACGAGTCGTTTCTGAGCGGCATTGCCCAACGACAATGGGAGGCATGGTTCGAAACATAATCTAACTATTTCATAAATTAACACAAAACTGTAAAATATTGCTTAGTGTATTGCTTTATCTTAACCACGATCTTAACCCATATGCTTGCTTTTCATTCAAACGACAGTATTTTTTTGATGAATAGCAAAGAAAATCTTAACCCTCTAATACCCAAATTTTTGATTTTGATCTAAATATCATTTTTCGTCATCTAAAATCGATTTTAACATGTTTTGGAAGATGATTCTTTTTAATTCTCGATTTCGTAAATTTCAGTTTTTGATTTTTTTAATTTTTATTTTTGAACATCCCAACATTTTTATATTTTTCGTGGAAGCCAATTTGGGGAACGGATTTTTTGAGATGAAAACATTTTGAGATTTTATGATGATTGATGAAATATTATTATTTTAATTTTTTTTTCACAGAAAATTTTATTTTCCGTGTAATTTTAAGGAAAATAGTTTTAGAGTGTATTCGATTCCCTTAAACTATTAAAGGATAGAATGATTTGGGAAAAATTTAAAATATGTTAATTGTAGCGATTCAATACAAAATAAACAATGACTTCTAAAAGGTGACTAAAACATCAATTTTTCAATGATTTTTCAATGATAATGTGAATACGTTTTTAAATACACCAAAACCATTTTGAGATATACAGAACAGTCCTAAATATCAACCAAAAATATAAAAAAATTGATTTTCCACGAAACAAAAATTACAAAAATGCTCTAACTATACCCCGTCTAAAGGCGGGATTGGGTATTAGAGAGTTAAGAACTACCCAACTGAAATTTACTGTTTACCTAAACAATTGTTAAGAAGATCAATGCTTTCTTTTAGTGGATTGTTCACTTCAGATTCCGTACACTAGGTTAAACACATTTTGCTGCCTACATTACGTATGGATAAACTATGTTACTACTCTGCTGATGGTTGTCTGGGCCCGGATACCTTGGGCTACAACAGGTTGATATGCTATCTTAATTTATAACTTCTATTGAGTTTCAGAACTTGATTTCTCGCCTCTCGCCTGTATATCGTTTATCGAAAAATAGGAAAAGAACGAGAGGTTATTTTGACTAGTGTGTTCGTTTTAGACAGTAGACAAGGACAGAAATTAGTTCTCATCCGGCCAGCGATAGAGCCATCGATGGATGCGCGAAAGTTGGTGAGCTCTTTTCATGCAATCTTTGCTGTGTTTGAATATAAAACATGTATACTACGTTATTCGCATATATGTAATGTCATTGTATTTTCTTAACAATCATTGAGTAGTCCGTCATTACAAGTGTTTACATGAACGTTTGATTTTATGAGACACTGTTCATGTCATAGGGTGACTTAGGATATTATCGGCAGATTTGTTCCCTTCGTCATGAGGGGTTTTTCTCGGCCAAATTGCCTTAAACTTGGCCATATAATTCAGCTTGGTTGGGAAGGATTTTAATCCAACTCTGAGTTCAACAGGTTTCTCAAAATCCCCCATGACGAAGAAAACAAAACTGCCGAAAACACATAAGTTCCCCTATGTATTTTGAATTTATGAAAACCTTTTGAATGTTCCATCACCGCAATTGATCGACAGTTTTAAAATATACCACATCCTCTCATTCATTGGGATATTTAAGTCAATAGTGGACCATCTCAAGGAGCAGTATGTAAAATACAAAAGCATTTTAAAGATCAGTGGTTTCCAAATCATGGCCACGAAACACGTAAAATTCTCAAAACCATAAATTTGGGGCGTTTCAATGGTTCTCAGGGGGTTTGAGGGAGATCTCAAGAGGCTTCATCAGGCCGCATCAGGGCGACGAGGGGCATCTGAATGGCCGAAGTTTGGTCTACGTGGTTTATGCACAGACCGATACTAGATTACTATTCCCCAAATACACCGTTATCTCAACTTGGGAACCATTAAGCTTTGTAACATCCCTTTATTGTAGAAAGTGATCCTTGAGGAGTCCCAGGACTTTCGGTTTTTGAGAAATTAGTATTGCCCGTTATCTCAGATTGGGAACCACTGATTGCAAACCATTTTCACTTTCTCGTCGCACTTTAGGTTCTTGAGAAATTTGCATGGCCTGTGACCAGTGTTGAAAAATTCATTTCGTCATATCTAAATTCAGTCGCCTATAGTTCATTTTAGAAGCTGAACCTGAGGATATGGTATATGAAAAACTTGTGCGGCTAGACCAGTTCTGCAAGAAAGTCACGGAAAAACCGCCATTTTTTGATTATTCAAGGTAAATGTCACGGACTACATTTGAAAAATGCCAAATGATATTCACCGTGAATATCATTGGCATTTTTCGAAGGAAGTCCGTGACATTTACCTTAAATATTCGAAAAATATCGTTTTTTCCGTGACTTTCTTCCAGAACTGGTCTAGCCGCACAAGTTTTTCATACACCATATCCTCAGGTTCAGCTTCTAAAATGAGCTGTAGGTGATTGAATTTAGATATGACGAAATGAATTTTTCAGCACTGCCTGTGACCCAAGATTGGAAACCCTAAGGTTTACAACACCAGCATATTGTAATAAGTACTACTCGAGACGCAGCATCTTAAAAGTATTCACACCTTCTCCTCGAACTTTCGGTTCTTGCGAAATCAGCATGCCCCGTGATCCCAGCTTGAGAGCCACTGAGTTTTACAGTGCCTCTTTATTGTTATTTTAATAATTAGGATGCAGAATCTGTAAACCATGTTTACTTTCTCATGGCATTCAAGATTCTTGAGGAATTGGCATGCCCCGTGTCCCAACCGTGTCCCTAGATTGAAAAGCTCTGAGCTTTACTACACAAATTTTAAAAATTATTGCTTCTTGAGATCCAGAATCCAAAAAGCATTCACACCTCTCCTAGAAATTGTGGTTCTTGCGAATTAGCCTGGCCCGTTATTCAAGCTTGGGAACTAATGAGTGCTCCTTGAGATGCAGAATCTTAAAAACATTGACACCTGCTCCTCAGACTTTCGTTTCTTGTGAATTCGGCATGGCCCGTGACCATAGCTTGGAAACCACTGAGTTTTGCATTGTCACTTTATTGTAGAAATTGCATCTTGAGACGCAGAATCTGAATACCATTTTCACTTCTAGATTGAGTTTAAATAAGGGCGAAAGTAACATGAGAGAGTTCTCTTCATCGACTCTCTCTTCTGCAAATTACAGTGACAAGATGCAAATTCAATCGAACTTTTTTACACTTGAACGCTAGATTGCATCGCAACCTAGCGATTTATGACCAAAAAGTTCAACCATACTTGCATTTTGTCACTTTAATTTGAAGAAGAGAGAGTCGATGAAGAGAACTCTCTCATGTTACTTTCGCCCTTATTTAAACTCAATCTAGACTTTCTCATCGTACTTCATGTTCTTGAGAAATTTGCGCGGCCCGTGACCCCAGATTGGAAACCTCTAAGCTTTACCACGTCACTTCATTACAATGAGACACGTTCGGAGTAGTACTAGATTTGTAGTAATGAGCTGAACTTTAGTATGGTGAGAAGGTCAATTCTCCGTTTCTACAATGAAATGGTGCAAAAGTGTGGGTATATGATTCCTTGCCTAATTTGATGCTGTTTGAGCAAAACTTTGGATAACTATGTTGTTTATGTCGCAAGAAATGGAGAAAACAACAACACTGTTGCATTGGGACCTGGTATTCACGGCATTTCTGGAGGATTTACCGTACGGTGAAGATCTGGTCCGTTGTCGACCGGCCGTCGATGAAGCCAGCTTGATAACTTCCCACGAACTCATTCATTTTAGGTGACATCCGACGGAAGATGATCTGGGATTGCACTTTGTAGGCAGCATTCAAAATAGTGATCACCCTGAAGTTCTCACATCCCAAATGGTCGCCTTTCTTGCGAATGGGGCAGATTACCCCTCCCTTCCACACCATCGGTAGCTGTTCGGTTTCCCAGATCCTGATTATCAGCCGATGCAGACAGATGGCCAACTTTTCTGGCCCCATCTTGATGAGTTCAGCTGCGATACCATCCTTACCAGCTGCTTTGCTAGTTTTGAGCTGGTGAAAGGCATCCTTAACTTCCCTCAACGTGGGAGTTGGTTCATTTCCGTCCTACGCTGCACTGGCGTCATCGTTTCCTCCGTTGCCGTGGTCTCCCGTGCCTACGTTATTCACGCCATTCAGGTGCTGATCGAAGTGCTGCTTCCACCTTTCGATCACCTCACCGTGAAGAGGCCTCCGTCCTTATCCCCGTATATTTCGGCTCGCGGCACGAAGCCGTTGCGGGATGCGTTGAGCTTCTGATAGAACTTCTGTGTTTCTTGGGAACGGCACAGCAGTTCCATTTCTTCGCACTCCGCTTCTTCTAGGCGGCGCTTTTTCTCTCCCGAAAGAGGCGGGTCTGCTGTTTCCGCTTCTGTTTGTAACGTTCTGTCGGGTCCATTGCTGCAGCATTACCGTCCTCGCTGCGTTCTTCTCCTCTCATACCGTTCTGCACTCTTCGTCGAACCATTCGTTCCGTCGATTCCGTTCCACGTACCCGATGGTGCTCTCGGCTGCGTCGTTAATGGCTGCTTTCACTGTACTCCATCAGTCCTCGTCTGGCAACGCGGCCTCGAGATTCTGCGCGTATGCTGCGGTTGTTTCAGTCGCTCTAGGTTGTACCGTGGCGGACGCCGGATTCTGTCCAGCGCTATGATGCCGAACCCGCGGTCCTTAAGTAAATCGGCGAGAATGCGGGTGCTCCCAATGAAGTTGAGAGATCGACATTTCCACGTACCGAGTTTCCAATTTCCAAGTTCTTTTTGTTCGCTGGGGTCGTTGCCGTTGGTCTCGGTTCGTATTATTCTGCTGCTGATTTTCCGTTAAAAGGTTTTTTTTTGTTCGGCTGGCTTGTAGGTTTACGTAAAGAATCAATGACCTTGGTAGGTACGGTATCAAGAAAAAAGTTTAGGGATTGAGTTCCGGGGTTTTTGGACATAACATTGATAGGTGACTTATAGTTATGCGTTTGTAAACGATCCTAATGTTGTTGGCGATCTATTTTTCCAGGTCGGAAGCCAACAAACTTTTCGTTGTGATGTAACATCCAGAATTAGCCTAAACCTCCTGTTAAAATTAATAAATTGTTAATAAATAGTTGACAATATTCTTTGAGGAAGAAATAAAAATAATATATTATTAATTTATGTTTTTTATAGCTAGTTATTCTAATGAGGAAGCCGAGATAATTGACACATAAAAAAGAAAATTATTTTTAGAAACTCAAAGTTTGCTGAGATTGTTTTCACTAGTTTCAGTTCAGTGAGTGGAAGCAGCACAGGTCTGTTTAATATTTTATAGCATCCTATGAGCCATTTTACGAGACGTTTCGGATCAGCTGATCGCTCATTTCATGAATGAAAATTTGACAGGAGGTTGCGCCCAAGCCCGTGAGTGTTAATATCAATATCAACACTGTTGTCGTTTCGTAAAATAGACTATTGTTATGGCCAGCGTAAAAAGCTGGATAGCAATGGTCCGTGTGGCAAACGGTTGTATGGCAAACGTATTTATGGCTTTTCTACTGCTGCCGTGAAAATCATCCTATCATTGAAAAAGATGACAAAATCAAAGCATGCTTGCAAAGTAAAATGCTCTGATAAGCAACAACAAGCAATGATCATCGGCGTAGTAGTCAAGGAATCCCTGGGCTGATTGTTGATTTCTAGATGGAAATCTGTGGTCTGACAGCTGTGAAAGCTTTTCAAACGATCGTACATCAACTATTAGCGGGTGGCTTTTTAATCTACCGTACCGTACTCTAAATTAGCAGTATCTTTAAGCTTTATCTACCGCGAGCCAAAATGTGCAGGGATCAGAACGGGAGCATCTGGATGGACGGCCGTGAAGTGATCGAAAGGTGGAAGCAACATCACGGCGAACACCTGAATGGTGCGGATAGCGCAGACCTAAAGGACCTAGGCAGCGGGAGAAATTACTACGTCAGTTCATCAGAAAGCAACAACGAGCCAACTGTCACGTTGACCTTTGCTGCATACTTTTTGGCACTTCATTTTTACCTTCAATTTGCTCTAACTTAGTCTTAACCGATTTTAATTCTCTTGGCTCGGTTGGATCGGGATTTTTCCCTAGTTTTGACGGTTCAAGGATGGATTGGATTGGCCAAGTGGTTCCGGAGATATTCCGGATTTCGTTGGGGTAATAGATTATCTTGGACCAGAGAACTCTAGAATTTGTCATCAGCTTGATGGTTTTCGCATTATTTCTAAGCTATTTATGCTACAAAAACTCGGTAAAATGTTTCGACAATATCCGGAAGCATTCATGAACTCTCTGGGAACCACCTGGCCACGTTACAGATTCCACGCCCCCAGGGAAGTGGCCAATTACAGACCTGAGCCAAACCCTAACGTGCGACCTATCAAACTTCATGAATTTTCAGTGCAAGCTCGTTGGTGATCATTGCAAGGATGACCCTTCTTTGTGGAACCACTTGGCCATGTTCCGGACTGAAGGCCACGCCCCTGGGGAAGTGGCCAATTACAGATCTGAGCCAAACCCTAACGTGCGACCTATCCAACTTCATGAATGTTCAGTGCCAGCTCTTTGGTGACCATTACAAAGTTGACCTTTATTGGTGGAACCATTTGGCCATGTTGCCGACTAGAGGCCATGCCCCCTGAGGCTACTAACCGACCTGAGCCAAACTTCATGAATTTTCAGTGCCAGCTCGTTGGTGATCGTTACAAGGATGACTTTTCTTTTCGGAACCACTTGGCCATGTTCCGGACTAGGGGACATGCCTTCAATTTCAGAGGAATTCCCATAGGAAATTCCAGAGGAATTCCCGTAGGAAATTCCAGAGGAATTCCCGTAGGAAATTCCAGAGGAATTCCCGTAGGAAATTCCAGAGGAATTCCCGTAGGAAATTCCAAAGGAATTCCCGTAGGAAATTCCAAAGGAATTCCCGTAGGAAATTCCAAAGGAATTCCCGTAAGAAATTTCAAAGGAATTCCCGTAGGAAATTCCAAATGAATTCCCGTAGGAAATTCCAAATGAATTCACGTAGGAAATTCCAAAGGAATTCCCGTAGGAAATTCCAAAGGAATTCCCGTAGGAAATTCCAAAGGAATTCCCGTAGGAAATTCCAAAGGAATTCCCGTAGGAAATTCCAAAGGAATTCCCGTAGGAAATTCCAAAGGAATTCCCGTAGGAAATTCCAGAGGAATTCCCGTAGGAAATTCCAGAGGAATTCCCGTAGGAAATTCCAGAGGAATTTGTGTAGGTTCGATCTGCACGTGCTGGGTGCATTGCGGAGTTCCGCAGAAGACGTCCACCGCGTTCAACAGTCGGCCGAAGGAAGAGGCAGAGTCATGGCCAACCTTGATCGGGTCGGCAACGAGCTGACAGTTGGGCGTTAAGCGTTACTAGGGGTGTGATGGGAGCTAGTCGTTCGCAGGTTGCTACCCACACGCTAAAGCCACACTACTGAGGAAACATTGTATACCACACAGAATTCCCGTAGGAAATTCCAGAGGAATTCCCGTAGGAAATTCCAGAGGAATTCCCGTAGGAAATTCCAAAGGAATTCCCGTAGGAAATTCCAAAAGAATCCCCGTAGGAAATTCCAAAGGAATTCCCGTAGGAAATTCCAGAAAAATTCCCGTAGGAAATTCCAGAGGAATTCCCGTAGGAAATTCCAGAAAAATCCCGTAGGAAATTCCAGAGGAATTCCCGTAGGAAAATCCAAAGGATTTCCTGTAGGAAATTCCAGAGGAATTCCCGTAGGAAATTCCAGAGGAATTCCCGTGAGAAATTCCAGAGGAATTCCCGTAGAAAATTCCAGAGGATTTCCCGTAGGAAATTCCAGAGGATTTCCCGTAGGAAATTCCAGAAGAAATTCCGTAGGGGATTCCAGAGGAATTCCCGTAGGAAATTCCAGAGAATTTCCCGTAGGAAATTCCAGAGGTATTTCCGTAGGAAATTCCAGAGGAATTCGCGTAGGAAATTCCACAGTAATTCCGTAGGAAATTCCTTCTTGTATTTTACTGAAAACCCCTTCAGCAATTGATCATGAAATTTCTTTAGGAATTCCTCAAGATTTCTATGGAAGTTCCTTCAGGAATTTCACTGGAAGTCTCTTCAGGAATTCCTCTGGAAGTTCTTCAGTAATTCTTGAAGGAACTTCCAGAAGAATTACTAAAAGAACTTCCAGAGAAATTCCAGGAGCAGCATCCAAAGGAATCACTGAAGAGGCCTCCAGTGAAATTTTTGAAAGAAATTTCAGAGGATTTCGGGAACGAACCCCAGTGGAATTTCTGAAGGAACATCCAAAAGAATTCCTAAAGGAACTTCAGGAACATGGCCAAGTGGTTTCACACAGAAAAGTTGTATTTGTAATGGTCACCGACAAGCTGGCGCTGAAATTTCTAGAAGGTTGTTAGGTGGCATACTAGGGTTTGTTTCATGTAGGTAAGTTGCCACTTCTCTGAAGGCATGTCCCCTAGTCCGGAACATGGTCAAGTGGTTCCGAAAAGAAAAGTCATCCTTGTAACGATCACCAACGAGCTGGCACTGAAAATTCATGAAGTTTGGCTCAGGTCGGTTAGTAGTCTCAGGGGGCATGGCCTCTGGTAGGAAACATGGCCAAATGGTTCCACCAATAAAGGTCAACTTTGTAATGGTCACCAAAGAGCTGGCACTGAAAATTCAAGAACTTTGATAGGTCGCATGCAAGGGTTTGTTTCATGTCGGTAAGTGACCACTTCCCCGGGGGCATGGCCTCTAGTTCGGAACATGGCCAAATTGTTCCACCAATAAAGGTCGTCCTTGTAATGGTCACCAAAGAGCTGGCACTGAAAATTCATGAAGTTTGATAGGCCGCACGTTAGGGTTTGGCTCAGGTCTGTAATTGGCCACATCCCCGGGGGCGTTGCCTTCAGTCCGGAACATGGCCAAGTGGTTCCACAAAGAAGGGTCATCCTTGTAATGATCACCAATGAGCTGGCACTGAAAATTCATGAAGTTTGATAGGTCGCACGTTAGGGTTTGGCTCAGGTCTGTAATTGGCCACTTCCCCAGGGGCGTGGCCTTCAGTCTGGAACATGGCCAAGTGGTTCCACAAAGAAGGGTCATCCTTGCAATGATCACCAACGAGCTGGCACTGAAAATTCATGAAGTTGGATAGGTCGCACGTTAGGGTTTGGCTCAGGTCTGTAATTGGCCACTTCCCCGGGGGCGTTGCCTTCAGTCCGGAACATGGCCAAGTGGTTCCACAAAGAAGGGTCATCCTTGCAATGATCACCAACGAGCTGGCACTGAAAATTCATGAAGTTTGATAGGTTGCACGTTAGGGTTTGGCTCAGGTCGGTAATTGGCCACTTCCCTGGGGGCGTGGAATCTGTAACGTGGCCAGGTGGTTCCCAGAGAGTTCATGAATGCTTCCGGATATTGTCGAAACATTTTACCGAGTTTTTGTAGCATAAATAGCCTAGAAATAATGCGAAAACCATCAAGCTGATGACAAATTCTAGAGTTCTCTGGTCCAAGATAATCTATTACCCCAACGGAATCCGGAATATCTCCGGAACCATTTGGCCAATCCAATCCATCCTTGAACCGTCAAAACTAGGGAAAAATCCCGATCCAACCGAGCCAAGAGAATTAAAATCGGTTAAGATTTGACTAAGTTAGAGCAAATTGAAGGTAAAAATGAAGTGCCAAAAAGTATGTTAGTACAGCAAAGGTTGGATACTATCCAGCAGCTCAAGAACAGTGAGTCAGCTGGGAAGGGTGGTAACAGAGTTGAACTCATCAGAATGGGCCTGGAGAAATTGGTCACCTGCGTACACCGGCAAATAGTCCGGATCTAGGAGACTGAACAGCTATTTACCGAAGAAGTGGAAGCTAGCTTACAGACGTTCCGCTCACCGCAATCAGTCAAAGCCTATTGTGATTGAACACGGTCACTGAGATCTTATCTGATGGCACGCTGTATTCCTCGATCACCGTGTAAGGTAATGTACTGTGTGCTCGATGCGCTACTTTGATAAATCAGCCGCGAGGGAGACAACTTTCGCATACATTATTCGAGAGGGACGCAATGCAATGTATGATACGAAACATGTTGCATTTCTTGATTGCTTTCTGGAAGGCGGGCTCCGTTCTGATGAGAATAAGATGCCTTTAGCCGCGTGACATAAGGCGGCCAAAAGTTTTATTTTTCATTTTTTTCGTTCGCGACAAGAGGGCACACACGTCTTGATGAATAATAAATTTTGCAGCGAAAAAAGTTCAACTTTTCAGTTTCGTACCTCGACAAGCATGTCAAGGGGAGCCCAACCCGCCTGCAAACGACCGTTAAAAAGTGATTGAATCCTGATGATGGGGCGCGAGAGTGAAGTGTCTTGTCCGGTCGTCGGCTTGGGGTCGCCGGGATGCACGACGAACAATGTCCACCGACGACTGTTCGCTCGTTGCATTCACAAAAAGGGGTCGACTGGCTGGGTTTGAACACACGACGACGGGGCAAAAAATAAAAAATTGGAATAAAGTTCCTGAAAACGTGCGCCGAGGAACGAAAAGTTCGTAATCAGTGGGGGACGACGGTTGGGAGGGGGAGCGAAGGCACCAAGTTTTGAATCTTATTAACATGAGAGACGCGTATCGGAACATAAAAAGTGCATTTCTCTTCTTTTGTGTGACCAAGCAAACGACGACTCCGGTGACGTCTGTGTAGTGTGTACACATGACACGGGTAAATCTGGGAGCTTCTCGGTTCTGATGGTTCACCGAGTGCCGAGATGGTTTTATTGCGCTTCTTTGTCTCTGGCGGAGGTGGGGTGCGGTGATTCCTCAATTGATAGCCGGGATTTTGTGACAGTTGATGTTGATACGATGACGCGAGCATTGCTCCCGATAGAAAGAAAATCCATCGTAAAAAAAGTTAAAAGTTTTCCGTAACGAAAGTAAAGTTTGCACTCTGCTCAGTGTAAAGCACAGCTTTATTTTAAAAATTCTGAATAAGCTATGTAAAAAGGTAGAATACGAATCATGTATGAAGGAAGTTAGACTATAAAATATGGATTGTAAAGGCTAGAAGCTAGATGCAAAAAGTTAAAAAAATAAACCATAATAGAAACTCGAGGCAAGAAGCAAGAAACGTAGATAAGAAAACATACAAACATTAAAATGAATTTATTTCTTTAGTCTTATACATTAATGAAATGATGAACATAGAACGTTAAGCTCATGTGCTGCACCGGCGCGGGATCCGTTACGGTCAAGAACCGCCAAATTGGTCAATTTTATCAGCGCTTGATTTTGTCCCACCACCTGGTTCAACACTCGATCTCATTCCTCATTGATCGTCGTGGTCGTCGTCGTCACCGTGCGAACCCTAATTATGCCCTCAATAGCTGACAAAGCCACTTCCTCAATCCTCAATCGCGCGAGCAGAACGATCTTTCGCGGGTTCGACCGCTGCGCTGCTCGCTCTGTGAGTGACCCTAAGGTACATTCTTCCAAACGAGAATAATTACACCTGTTGTCGGTCGAACGAGAGGCACAGGCAATCACCGCGGAGAGTTGGACCGACCTAAATTGCTCCTATTAAAGCAGTTTGTGAATTAACTCCCCTCACACTGCCATGTGATCATCTTCTATCTTTATGTACGTGTGTAATGTCTCCATCCGAATTAGGAGTGACAAAAAAGCACTCCTTCCTCTCTATTGGGACACGCAGTTTTACCTGCCTGACAGCCAGTCAGTGTCACAAAACTAGGCGTTCTGCTTAGCGCCTCGATCTTCCCAGTGGTTAGCAGAAGGGATTGGGGTATAAAC